>NC_041346.1:7761222-8061222 GCF_004354835.1 Perca flavescens | reverse complement strand
GATGGAGGGGAGTGGCACGCGGTTATAATTGAACCTGCCAGGCATTTTGTAGCATTTTGTAGCTGTGTTTTAGGAAGAGGAAGATGGTCAACAAAACGTCACTCTTAGGGCCTGTAGTTGATTGTTTGACTTTCTCTTTTTTTCGTCATTTGAGTATTGTTAACATTTTGACCTCATGCCTCTTTCTCTGTGCATGCAGCTCAGTAGCAGAGCAGCTAAAACGAGGGGAGACGGTGCAGGCGGAAGCGTTCGACAGCGTCACGATTTACTTCAGCGATATTGTGGGCTTCACGTCCATGTCTGCAGAGAGTACACCGCTACAGGTACACAATACGTCGCTGCAGATTCCCACTCTGCAGCTCCCTGTTCCTGTCCGTCTATCTGTGTATGTTTCCTGACTTTTCTCAACATCTGCCAAGCTACTCCGAAAGCTTGAAAAAAAAAAAAAAAAAAAAAACTGTTCGTGATCACAGTCAGAGTGAATTTCTCTGTTCATACATAAAAGTGCTTAGTGTCAGGTCACAGTACAGTGTGCCTCATAGTTTTCCACAGTGCGTGTTGCCACACACGGGCTGCAACTCAAAATAGTAGAGTTGCTAGATGGAAGAGTGTGTTGACGCAGAGTTGAGTCACATTGTGCCATCACATATCTCCCTCTCACTTGAATACCAAAGGGAGGTTTTCTAGAGCAAATACATTATCGTGATGTCACACCTGAAGTGTTGATGGACAATCTGACACCTTCAGATGGAGTGGGATCCCCCCCCCCAAGAATGGGCGTATGCTCTTCTAATCTTAAAAGATATCTAAATCCAATCCAAATGTATTTAAGAAATAGCACATTTAAGAACAGCAAAAACCAAAGTGCTGTACAATCAAAGATAACCAAAACATAAAAAGAGCACAGTTAAAAGACCAGTTTAAAGACAAAATCACAATAATATAGTAAGGCAATTATCATAGTGTTTTAAAAGCCTGAGAATAAAGATGGGATCATTTAAAAACAGGCAGTGTAGGGGCAAGGTCTAACATGTAGAGGCAACTCATTCCAGAGTTTAGGACCTACAACTATAAAGGCATGCTCTCCCCTGTGCTTCAGCCTTGATCTTGGGACTACAAAGAGCAACTGGTCAGCTGACCAGGGTGGCCTCAGTGGGGGTTGTAAGGTTGTAAAAGATTGGAGAGATAGGTTGGGGCTAGCCCATTTAGTGATTTGTACAATTGTATATGCATTTTAAAATCAATTGTAAAACGTACAGGGAGCCAGCGAAGGGAGGCCAGTATGGGGGGGGCGTGCTCTCGCCTGCGTGTGTTCCTGTTAAAAGACGAGCCGCAGCCTTCTGAGATAACTGGCCAGATATTCATACAGTACAACAACGTATCCCATACAGTTACATTTAATCCAGTACTGTAGTGCTAGTAAACCAACATAACCGTGTGTGTACAAGCCCCTCCCAATGAATGATGCCATTATCATTCAACTCCTCAACTGAAACTATATAAATGCTGCATTTATTAAAAACAAAACAAACAAAAAAAACATTATACTTAATTCTTAAACATTTATATAAATTTCGTAAACAATACAGAATGATACAATTGGTTATACTGCTTTTATAATAATGGCAGCCCAACAAAATATTAGAAATTCTATGAAAATCACCGTATTATGATTCCTATATTGTTGTACCGCCCTCACAATCTAGAATACCGGTATCAAATACAATATAGATGTTTTTTTCAACCCAAAAATCCTACAGAGCAGGTGACGGCACTTTTTTAGCCCACAATACTGTCTGCAGTTGTTCCTGTCAGGCCAAATACCTCCAACCCCAAGAATACCTTCCAAAAATGTGGCCCTTGGTCTCACTGTCAGCCAGTCAGTCCATCAAATACTTCACCGTGTGTTGACCTGTAATTGTAGGGGCCAACAGCCATTTTCAAATCATTGCATAAGTGTGAGGATGTTTGATCCAGAGCCAGTCAGAAAGTGCAGGTTTGAGTATGTGCAGGAGTTGATATATGTGTATGATATACTGCGGACAGCTGAAAGGTTTAAGCAGATTTTAATATGAGACAACGCATAAAGTAGTTCTCTGCACCCCAGAAATAGATAGGGCGGCTCCCTCTTAGTCGATTAATCACTTCGGTCTCAGTCGACTAAGATTTAGTCGATTAGTACATTTTTATGTTTTTTCATTCTGAATGACTGTGCTGAATGTTTACCAGAGCACATCTCTGGTTAACACAAGATTTAAAGTGGCGCTTTTGCATGATTCTTTGTGTAGAAAATCTGTTTTACAGGTGGTAAATGGACTGCATTTAAAGTGCGCTTTTCTAGTCTTAATGTCCACTCAACTAATCGATTAGTGGACAAAATCATGTGAGTGTTAGTCGACTGAGAATGTCTTTAGTCCAGGACAGCCCTAGACATTGAATTCTAATCCTGGTGTTTGAGTGCCAGTTTTGCATGTTTGAAAGTAAAAAAAAAATACCACATTAAAAAAACAACTTTTTGTTCAATTACGTACATTGTCACAATAAAATACATATGAGCCAGCTTTAATGCAGTTTTTACGTTAGTCTGTAAACAGACCTTTAACAGCATTACAACAAATATTAACTCATTTTGTTGTTGTTTTTAGGCTCTATATTAAAAGACCTGTCAATCATCTGAGCAACAGCAGGTTCTCATCCTGTGTTTTGAGTTTGGTGACAGGTCAACTTTTTGCTCCACATTTAAATTGTAGACTGTGTCCTTAAGAGTTCAGTCTGAGCTAAACAATCACAAGTTTGTCACAATTTAGATCACAGTCCATCACAGTTTAGATGTTCTCATTCACTCAACACTGCTCTCTCTCTCTTAAAGTACAGCACAACATGTCCCGAGTAGATAAAGAGACAACATGGTTGTTGTTTTATTAAAGTTCAGACACAATTCTAAAACAGAACATCGAAAAATGAAGACTAAATAATACATTTGTCTTTGAATAAACAGCCAACCTCTGACATTACAGCTACATTACAACTATTACTATTTCTTTCTTTTTTTAAGATTATTTTTTGGGCATTTTTAGGCCTTTATTGATATGCTGATGACATGCAGCAAAAGGTCAGAGTCAAACCCTGGCACGCTGCGTCGAGGAGTAAACCTCTATATATGGGCGCCGGCTCTACCAACTGAGCTATCCGGGCGCCCACAATTTGGTAAATTCAACGCAGATTGTGTTTGTAATATTCCATCTGTGGATTTGATTTTTGATCCTGTAAATGTGTTTGTCAGTGAGGCTCAGTGGGCAGCCGGCCAGCGGCGGACAAACACCGATTATGTGGGAGACTGTGAGGTTTTGCAGACACACTGGCCTCCCAATCAGTCAGCCTTTTAACAAACGAAAACACTGTTCAGTGTTGGATTTACAGCGTATTTTACCTCTCACAGGCTCTCAGCTAAAGATTTTCAGTACTTATCTCCTCCTTGTATTATTGGTGCTTTGCTGACGTCACATCATCAAACAATCTCTGCTGTCTCCCTCTCTGCAGGTTGTCACATTGCTCAATGATCTGTACACCTGTTTTGATGCCATCATCGATAACTTTGACGTATACAAGGTAAGTCAGGAGCATCAGTGGGAAAAACCCCAATTATGGTTTTCAATGCAAGGATGTGACGTATTTGTTTCCAATCTTAACTTGACTTTTGTCTTACTTTATGTTTAAACATGCAACTCAAATGTATGAGCACGTGCATTTTATAGCGCCAGTGCTCCAGTCACCTCAAACACAGTCGCGATACAGTGATCTCCCTATTGATACCTTCAAGGCCAGCAGAAATATGTGAATCACGTCTTATTATGTCTCTCTCACTCCTTATGATTCGTCCCTCAGGTGGAGACGATCGGCGACGCCTACATGGTGGTGTCAGGGCTGCCGGTGCGAAACGGGAAACTGCACGCCCGAGAGATTGCTGGGATGTCGCTGGCGTTGTTAGAGGAGGTCAAAACGTTCAAGATCCGACACAGACCCAACGACCAGCTGAGACTCAGGATAGGCATACACACAGGTGAGTCTGACCCGGAACCGTGTACATGTGGGCCGAGGTGACCTGGATACAGTAACCATTTAAAGGTCCCATGACATGGTGCTCTTTGGATGCTTTTATATAGACCTTAGTGGTCCCCTAATACTGTATCTGAAGTCTCTTTTATATAGACCCTAGTGGTCCCCTAATACTGTATCTGAAGTCTCTTTTATATAGACCTTAGTGGTCCCCTAATACTGTATCTGAAGTCTCTTTTATATAGACCTTAGTGGTCCCCTAATACTGTATCTGAAGTCTCTTTTATATAGACCTTAGTGGTCCCCTAATACTGTATCTGAAGTCTCTTTTATATAGACCTTAGTGGTCCCCTAATACTGTATCTGAAGTCTCTTTTATATAGACCTTAGTGGTCCCCTAATACTGTATCTGAAGTCTCTTTTATATAGACCTTAGTGGTCCCCTAATACTGTATCTGAAGTCTCTTTTATATAGACCTTAGTGGTCCCCTAATACTGTATGTGAAGTCTCTTTTATATAGACCTTAGTGGTCCCCTAATACTGTATGTGAAGTCTCTTTTATATAGACTGTAGTGGTCCCCTAATACTGTATCTGAAGTCTCTTTTTATATAGGCCTTAGTGGTCCCCTAATACTGTATCTGAAGTCTCTTTTATATAGACCTTAGTGGTCCCCTAATACTGTATCTGAAGTCTCTTTTATATAGGCCTTAGTGGTCCCCTAATACTGTATCTGAAGTCTCTTTTATATAGGCCTTAGTGGTCCCCTAATACTGTATCTGAAGTCTCTTTTATATAGACCTTAGTGGTCCCCTAATACTGTATCTGAAGTCTCTTTTATATAGACCTTAGTGGTCCCCTAATACTGTATCTGAAGTCTCTTTTATATAGACCTTAGTGGTCCCCTAATACTGTATCTGAAGTCTCTTTTATATAGACCTTAGTGGTCTTCTAATACTGTATCTGAAGTCTCTTTTATATAGACCTTAGTGGTCCCCTAATACTGTATCTGAAGTCTCTTTTATATAGACCTTAGTGGTCCCCTAATACTGTATCTGAAGTCTCTTTTATATAGGCCTTAGTGGTCCCCTAATACTGTATGTGAAGTCTCTTTTATATAGACCTTAGTGGTCCCCTAATACTGTATCTGAAGTCTCTTTTATATAGGCCTTAGTGGTCCCCTAATACTGTATGTGAAGTCTCTTTTATATAGACCTTAGTGGTCCCCTAATACTGTATCTGAAGTCTCTTTCCCAAAATTCAGCCTTGGTGCAGAATTACAGCCACAGGAGGAGGAGAGAGGGGGGGGCAAGGTGGAAGGGGGGCCTTGACCAACTGCCACTTTGCTTGTTTGAAAGCCATGATGTCTCTCTCTCATGGGTGGGCCAAATTCTCTGGGTGGGCAAAGCAGAGAAAGGGGAATCTGGAATCTTCTCCTTATGACCTCATAAGGAGAATCTGGAATCTTCTCCTTATGACCTCATAAGGAGAAGATTCCAGATTGACCCATCTGAGCTTTCATTTTCTCAAAGGCAGAGCAGGATACCCAGGGCTCGGTTTACACCTATCACCATTTCTAGCTACTGGGGGACCATAGGCAGGCTGGGGGAACGCATATTAATGTTAAAAAACATCATAAAGTGAAATTTTCATGCCATGGGACCTTTAAATTAGCTGGATATATGGTATATATATGTCATTTGCTCTCACCAGTGTATTGCCATGTGTACTTCGTCTACAGCAACCCCCCCCAATCGGTCCCAAAACATGCCAGTTAGATATTCTTTGCAAATTTTTACAATCATTAAAGTTAACAAATGTTAGGCAATTATCCTGGAAATGATCTTGTGTTGATCCGGACTATCCCATTCTTAATTCTGCCTTTTATCCTTCAACAATTGATGGCTCCCAGTGGGTAACAGCCGGTAATGAGCACCACACCAGACCTTTTTGAATTGTTGAACAAATCACAGATGCAGGCGGTGATTCAGAGGTCCAAACAGGGCTACTTGATTTTTTTAATTATGTGAGCTTGTTCAGTTGTAGCTTCCATTACCAAGACGTACACAGTAGTTCACTGTCCAAGTAGACATTTTGTGGACAAATTGCTCTCTTGGTTACTGATAGGTTGGATACGATAAATTTAGCAAATAGTTATATCCCATAAACTGGGCACTCAAGCTCAAGTGTAGGACAGTTGTGAATTGTAACTTCCCACTGCTGGATGCCAACATACTGACTAGACATACGCACTCAGGATGTTTTGCCTTGACCTGTCTGCAGCATTTAGTCTGATGTAACGTAGGAGAGGCTTCTGAGACAGCATTTAGACTGTATCCGTTCACGGCAGCACTGTTTATATTCTTAATCAGACACTTGACACGCAACAGAAAAGGACCAGTGTGTGTAGGCTGGTACTTAGCATCGTCGGAGTCATTTACAAGCATTCTGAGCACAGTTTCCCTTCACTCACACCTCTGTCGTCCTATTGAAAAACGCGTTGTGTGATAATGACAGCAGTTCCCAGCATGCCAGATATGGTTGTTTTTTTTTTTTCTCTGCTGTCAAATGTGACTATATTTAGCGTGTGTTTTATAGGTCCAGTCTGTGCTGGCGTGGTCGGTTTGAAAATGCCCAGATACTGTTTGTTTGGAGATACTGTCAACACGGCATCTCGAATGGAGTCCAACGGAGAGGGTGAGTCACTGTCACTTGTTTTTTATTTTAGATTATTTTTTTGGGCATTTTGACAGGACAGCTGAAGACATGAAAGGGGGGAGAGAGGGGGGGAATGACATGCAGCAAAGGGCCGCAGGTTGGAGTCCAACCCGCGGCTGCTGCGTCGAGGAGTAAACCTCTTCATATGGGTGCCCGCTCTACAAACTGAGCTACCCGGGCACCAGTTCTATTTTTTTAATATATATATATATATATATATATTCGTCATTCAGTTTCGCCATATTGTAATTCTACTACTGTCTTCTGATAGAGGGATGCCCTTTCAGACAAGACAAACGTTTTTTTCTAACTCTCCTAATTTGGGGTAGTGGCGATAATATTTTTCCTGAGAAAGAGAGATTATAACTGTTATGATTAACTGGATTTATTGTTAGAGTAAATATGTGTGGCTGATTCTGTAAACCGTAAAAAAATCTCTATCTTTATTGAACTTTTAAACTGCTATTTCACTCCTGCCTTTCTATCTGCTGTGTGGCCGGATGGAAACATTCTTCAGTGAAAATATGATTTCAAAGCTGAATACAAGACGTATTGACCTGCTGACTCTAATACCTTCTACACTGACATTTTTGTTCTGAACCAGCAGTGACAGAAACCAGTGTTATGACCCTGTGGTTGGGTAGTCATCAGATGTATCGATTAAATGCTGAGTCACTTCCTGTATTCTGCCTCCACTGGTAAATAATTCATAGCACTTACAGCTAAGGGCCCTTAGCCAGCGCTAAACGGTGCAGCCTGAAGCTTCACGGGCAAGAATCTCGTCTCACATCTCTGCACTGTATGCATTTATTGGACAAAACAATACTGATTTTCCCCACCGTTAACATTTCAGCCGCTGACGTCTGAGGGGACTGAACACAGCGCTCCTCCATTTCCTCATCTGCTGTGTGAGAATAAAGCAGTGTGTTGCTGATGTTGTCCGAGTTGTCCTTTGTCATTCATCTGTTGTGCTTTTGATGTGTTTCGCAGCCTTAAAGATCCACGTTTCCTCGGCCACCAAAGAAGTGCTGGATGAGTTTGGCTACTTTGATCTACAGTTACGAGGAGATATAGAAATGAAGGTAAGAAGCCTTCCTTTGATTTTTTTAAAATGAAGCCAAGTTGAAGCACTGGTGAAAGAGCGAATATTGCACTAAGAGAGGCAGTCCCCCTGGTGTTTGTGGCCGCTGAATCAAGTGTGCTTTAATGACTTGCTGTTGCTTGATGCAGTTTGCCTCGTTTGAGAAATGTTCTAGAAATGAGCGTTAACCAAGACTGAATAAGGCAGATCACTTGCATCAAGTTTATTGCTATTGGAAATGGATCAAATACATTTAGTTTAAAGGGGTGATAGAATGCAAAACTGATCATAGTTGAATAACAACAGTTCGGTGGATAAATAGGACATACATAGAAGCTCAAAGTCCCACTGTCACCCCTTTACTATGAAAATCTCATATTTTGAAACTGCCGCTGAAAACGGGCGAATCTCAACAAAGCTAGTTGCTTACGCAAGCATCTCAAAATCCGGAACCTTAAGAGAACACACCCCAACATTTACATAGGCTACACAACTGACCTGAGATCAGGTAGTCTTCTGAATCTAGCTAGGTCACGCAGATCTCTGCTATTCCATTACAAAATTCACTTCTGAAACTTTTTTCTGCGAGAAATCAACTATGTAAAGCTCAAATATGGGCCGTTTTATGGCTAATTGCAAATTTTGTCCGACTGTGTGTCGGAGTTCAGCGCCGGTGCTACCTGGGTTGTTGCCTCGCCGCCCAGCCTGCCTTCCTTTACACACCCCGGCCTGCTCTGAGCTCGATTGAGCTCCGTTACGGCTTGCAGCCCACAGCACTCCATACCCGCGCAAAGTCACCGGTTTTTGGCAAATGGACTACTACACGCCGGTGCTCTGACAGAGCTCCAGGGCCTGCAGCTCCCCTCTTCCTGCTAGCTAAATGCCCGGTGTGTGTGAGTAAGAGCGCGGTCAGCGAGCTTGTTGCACCAGCAATCTGTTACCACAGGTTCCAGTTAATCTTTTAATGTGTGTAATTATAATGTGTTGAGTTATTTAAACAAACGATTGGGGAAATAGACGCCGCTCGTCCGCGAGTCTTATTGATAGAGCCTGCGGCTGGATGTAGCTCTATCAATGAGAGCTAGCTCCTCCTAGAATTCCTCTGAAATTCACAAATATTCATTAACTTGAAATCGGACACCGTTGTTAGCTTTATAAGACATTTAGGGAGATGTTGTATAAGTGGTGTGACAAAATTCAAACTGTAAATATACACACATTATGCGGTAAATGAAGCTAACTATCCCTGATTTGTAGCTAGCTACACATAGCTAGGATTGAAGGGACAGTCATAGCTAACGAAACCCCCACTGTTCACAAAAATTCATTAACTTGAAATCGGACACCGTTGTTAGCTTTATAAGACCTTTAGGGAGATGTTGTATAAGTGGCGTGATGAAATTCAAACTGTAAATATACAGAAATTACGCCAAATATGAAGCTAATTATCCGTGATTTGTAGCTAGCTACACATAGCTAGGATTGAAGGGACAGTCATAGCTAACGAAACCCCCACTGTTCACAAAAATTAATTAACTTGAAATCGGACACCGTTGTTAGCTTTATAAGACATTTAGGGAGATGTTGTTGTATAAGTGGCGTGATGAAATTCAAACTGTAAATATACAGAAATTACGCCAGAAATTAAAGCTATTTGTAGCTAGCTACACATAGCTAGGATTGAAGGGACAGTCATAGCTAAGGTTTATTGGCATTTCTTTAAACCAATCACAATCGTCTTGGGCAGCGCTAAGCGGCGAGCGGAGCCACGGTACCTCTGCAAAATAGCCTCGGAAAGGAACTTGTTTTGGTGGAACGTGTACATTCAAAAGTCGTGTTAGTCGTGCAACAGAAAACTCAGATTGGACAGATAGTCTAGCTAGCTGTCTGGATTTACCCTGCAGAGATCTGAGGAGCAGTTAACCATAGTCCTCATAAAGCCACCGGAGGTTAGAATTACAACACAAAGGAAGCGGAAGGTAACGGACATCCGAAAAAAGTGACATCCGGTGGAATTTCTGCCGGCACCTGAACAATCCCGGAAGTGAAACATCGTGGATATAGACTACATTAATGCAATATCTAAAGAACGCCTTGAGGGGATTTCTTTAAATTTGGCTCAATTGTCCGCTTGGACTTGATGAGGATTATAATTTGGTGGTCAAAGGTCAATCTGACCTCACAATAACACATGAATACGCTCAAAAATGAATACGCTAATTATGACAACATTTCACACAAATGTCTAAAAGGATAAAATGATGAAGTGAAGACATTTTACAGTGGGGGAAATAAGTATTTGACCCCTTGCTGATTTTGCAGGTTTGCCCACTTACAAAGAATGCAAAAATCTACAATTTTAGTCATATGTACATTCTAACAGTGAAAGACAGAATCCCAAAGAAAATTCCAGAAAATCACATCATATGAATTTATTAAAATTGATAACCATCTGATGAGGAAAAACAAGTATTTGACCCCCTGGACAAACAGCAAGTATTCTGGCTCCTACAAGCCAGTTAGTCTTTCTTTAAGACACAGCCCCAATCCGAACCAATTATCTACATCAAATACACCTGCCTCACCTCGTTACCTGTATAAAAGACACCTGTCAACACACAAACAACCAGCATCCAACATCACCACCATGGGCAAGACCAAATAGCTTTCTACGGACATCAGGGACAAGATTGTTGATCTGCACAAGGCTGGGATGGGCTACAAGAGAATCGGAAAGCAACTTGGAGAAAAAGATCAACTGTCGGTGCAGTTATCAGGAAATGGAAGAAGCACCACACCACCGCCAACCTCCCTCGGTCTGGGCCTCCACACAAGATCTTGCCTCGTGGGGTGTCCCTGATCATGCGAACGGTGAGGAATCATCCCAAAACCACAAGGGGGGGAACTGATGAATCAACTGAAGGCAGCTGGGACCACAGTTACAAAAGAAACGGTTGGTAACACACTACGCCGTCATGGATTGAAATCCTGCAGCGCACGCAAGGTCCCCCTGCTCAAGAAGAAACATGTACAGGCCCGCATGAAGTTCGCCATTCACCACCTGGACGACTCAGAAGAGGCCTGGAAGAAGGTGATGTGGTCAGATGAGACCAAAATAGAACTTTTTGGCCTCAACTCAACTCGTCGTGTTTGGAGGACAAAGAACACAGAGTACAACCCAAAGAACACCATCCCCACCGTCAAGCATGGTGGTGGCAACATCATGCTTTGGGGGTGCTTTTCAGCCAAGGGGACGGGACAACTCCATCGTATTGAGGGGAGGATGGACGGGGCCATGTATCGTGGAATTCTGGACCGACATCTCCTTCCCTCAGTGAGAGAGCTGAAGATGGGTCGAGGATGGGTGTTTCAGCACGACAACGACCCTAAGCACACCGCCAAAGCAACAAAAGAGTGGCTGAAGAAGAAGCACATCAAGGTTCTGGAGTGGCCTAGCCAGTCTCCAGACCTGAATCCGATTGAAAATCTTTGGAGGGAGCTTAAAATTGAGTTGCCAGGCGACAACCTCGGAACCTGAATGATTTGGAGGCTGTCTGCAGGGAGGAGTGGGCCAACATCCCTGCCAAAATGTGCACAAACCTTGTCACCAACTATAAAAACCGTTTGACATCTGTGCTGGCCAATAATGGCTTTTCTACAAAATATTAACATGCTGTTTGTCCAGGGGGTCAAATACTTGTTTTTCCTCATCAGATGGTTATCAATTTTAATAAATTCATATGATGTGATTTTCTGGAATTTTCTTTGGGATTCTGTCTTTCACTGTTAGAATGTACATATGATTAAAATTGTAGATTTTTGCATTCTTTGTAAGTGGGCAAACCTGCAAAATCAGCAAGGGGTCAAATACTTATTTCCCCCACTGTATATCCCAACCCTCAGCACCAAAAATTTTTTAAAACAGCATTTAGATCATCATGTAAGGAGATTAAGTTTACACAAAATATTATAATAATAATAATAATAATAATAATAATAATAATAATAATAATAATAATACAGTTAAATGAATAAATATACGTGAATGTTGCTCAATAGTTGTCGATTCACTTTCTGACAATCAACTCCAGTCGTCCCTTCTGCTGTGATTCCACTCTGCTGGTACCAGCTGGTTTTCAGATAGTACCTCCTCAGTGTAGGGAGGATCCTCATCTTATCGCCATAGTGACGCCGTGTGAAACAGCTGTGACATTATCTTCAACGTGACACTCACTGAATTGTTTCCTCGGCAACCAAACATCTGCACTTTGTCTGTTATACGGCATAGTGTACAGTGTCATTTTGTGGACATTTTGTGGGCTGGGTACTATTGACAGTAGCTTGGCCTTTTTAAAAATGGCGGGTGTGTGCAGGATGTCCCATGTCGCGCTAGTGACGGCTCCCTCTGACCAATCAGTGGACAGCAGTGTTTTAACTCCACCTTCTAGTATCGGCTCAGCTCGCTTGGAACCTCGACTGAGCTGCTACCCAAAAAAATACCAGGTCATAGCCACAACTTCAAAGAAAACACCTCAAAAGAGAAGAGTCGAGCCTTACCACGCAGTGGAAAAACTGCATTAGAGGAGTTATCGTTTGGGTTTAGATTGGGACAAATGTTGATCTTTTGACGTGACAACAGCGTGCTTTTAGCATTTTGAAATAACAAGTGTGACGATTAGGGCTGTGAATCTTCACTGGTCTCATGACTCCGTTTGATTACCATGATCCTGTCAACCATTCGAATCATTCAATATCACGATGCATCTCCTCCTCAATATTATTATATAGAACTACTACTACTAGATGGTTTTCAACGACACATTCAACAGTCAATAGTCATATATATATATATATATATATATATATATATATATATATATATATATATATATATATATATATATATATATATATATATACACACACACACACACACAGGCCAAAAGTTTGGACACACCTTCTCATTCAATGCGTTTCCTTTTTATTTTCATGACTATTTACATTGTAGATTCTCACTGAAGGCATCAAAACTATGAATGAACACATATGGAATTATGTACTTAACAAAAAAGTGTGAAATAACTGAAAACATGTCTTATATTTTAGATTCTTCAAAGTAGCCACCCTTTTGCTTTTTTATTAATAAGGGAAAAACTTCCACTAATGAACCCTGACAAAGCACACCTGTGAAGTGAAAACCATTTCAGGTGACTACCTCATGAAGCTCATTGAGAGAACACCAAGGGTTTGCAGAGTTCTCAAAAAAAGCAAAGGGTGGCTACTTTGAAGAATCTTAAATATAAGACTTTTTTGTTAAGTACATAATTCCATATGTGTTCATTCATAGTTTTGATGCCTTCAGTGAGAATCTGCAATGTAAATAGTCATGAAAATAAAGGAAACACATTGAATGAGAAGGTGTGTCCAAACTTTTGGCCTGTACTGTATGTATATGTGTGTAATATTTTATTGCTGACTTGACATCTGGGAACAACTGACCAAGTCAATTGATTGTTCTCATAACATCTGGCCAAAGGACTACAGTTGAAAATTAACCGGCTGGCTAACATTGGCACATTTACAGAATGAATGCGCGCTGTCCTTATAAATAAATGAAATATGAAATCCCCTTTTTATTGCATCTGCTCTTAAATAAGACACTTCCTGAATGTAGCGGAGTCTGAACACAGCAGACGACAGTCGAAAACAAAAAAAAGCAGCGAGCCGAAAATCAACAAGTACCAGTTCTTCAGTTCTCAGTAGTGTAAGCTGAGCTGCAGTAAGCATCCAGGTCACCCTTAAACAAAGGGCAGCCCAATAGAGGATATCACCCCCACCCCCCACGTCTTCTCCATTGATTAACTTATTGATTCCTGTGTTGTTCCAGGGCAAAGGCAAAATGAGAACGTACTGGCTCCTTGGGGAGAAGACCGATGTGTACGTTATCTGAGAGGCCTGCTGATAATGTGGCGGCAGCGGTGGAGACGACAGCAGAAGCTCCGGTGGCCGAGCCACTACTTTATTTGTTCTAGAATAAGTCCTTATTGGTGATTTCCATGCAGAGGAAAAAGAGAACGACACCATATGACAAAAACAAAGGGAATTCCAGGTATATTTATTACCTGCATACTATAGCTGAAAAAAGATAAAAGATAAAAAAAGAAAAACAAAAATATTGTAAAAGTAGTTTTTTTGTATGAAGATTCTTCTGTCCTGAGTGAGTACTTTTCACTGATAAATTCTTATTTTTTGTGCTTTCTATATTAAGATTTGTATAATGTGTTTGGAAGTCAATGACGTGTTAATAGATCTTTGAAACATCCATTGAAGTTTGGAGGCACAGCTTTACAATTGATGTCACTGCAGGGGTTCATAAACCGTGCTACACAGTACAAGAGAATATGTATATATGTATATCCAAGATACTGTAAGATATTTTGTCCAATAAACTGAGTACAACACTCTTTTTTTTTTTTTTTTTTTTTTTTTCCATTTATGGACCAGGGAGTATATTTATGATTTTGCTATTCGGAGTGTGGTTAATTATTGATATTTGATTTCACAGAGGGTGTAGTCTCACATAGCCAGAGCTATCTCCACAGCTCTGTGGAGGAAGGTCTGGCTACACTGCAGATCCAGGCTGTTTACACTGCCACTCTGTGATGTTGCCTAACAGACAGGAAGTGCAAAAAGCTTTTTTAACACAGTGTTGGTAAAGTTGTTGAACAAAGTAAAGAGGTGGCGCGTTTACTCACCATGTAGTCTCGCATTGCCAGACCTATCTCCACAGCTCTGTGGAGGAAGGTCTGGCTACACCACACACACCTTCTGGGATAGGAGGAAAAAAACAACCTCTGGGTTGTTTGCATTTCTTTAAACCAATCAGCATCGTCTTAGCATCTAAGCTCCGGATACAGGGATGGTGGCTCTGCAAAATAGTCTCGGGAAGGAACTTGTTTTGGTGGAACATTTGGACCCCGCAAAAGAAAACGCCACATATTATATTGCGTGACGTTAGCAACTGTTAACCCAATACAGTAACAGAATTTAGAAATGACCTTGTGCTGTCCTGCTAGAATTGCATGTTCACAGTAAAAGGCCGGAGCTGATCTAGCGGGGGGGCAGTCCAGTCCACTCGGTGTAACCTTTTGGGAATGTCTGTAGAAATGAAGCTGCAACTTGGAGATTTTATTTTTTCTATTTTTAACCTTCTATTAAACATCAGCTCTGCACTTCCCCCTCTCACCAGTCCTGGCAGTTAGTTCAGCTTTATCTGATGTATAATTAGCCTTGTCACTTTGCATGTCACCAAACTGCCAGGGTTATTACATTAGTTCAAATAGTAACAAGTGTGCTGTTTGAAAAAACGGAGCATTAAGCATGTGCAGCCTAATTAACTCCAAGCCGTTGTGGACAGATGAGGGAAGAAGTGGAGTTAGCCGGTATCAGGCAGCTGTGTGTTTGTTGTAATGACATCACCGCTCATTAGATGCTCATTATCAGCTGTGGAACGGGGGCATGGGCACTGTGTGTGTGTGTGTATGCATGTGTGTGTGTGTATGTTGGTGTGTTGCGTTTTCATCTCTGCAGGAGAACATCTTCTACTCCTGCACAGCTGTAATTACCGCCCACTTCCTCACAGTGACACACACAGACAGACACACACACACACACACACACACACACACAGAGACACACAGCGCCTGTTAGAACCCCAGCGAGCAGAGTGAACGTCTCTGAACGCTGACCTGCTAACTCCTCGCCACTTTTCTGCCTTTTCATACAGCCGAGGCCTTGTACGAGTACAAAGGCTCCATGCAAATAAAAGTGTGCAAAAGTCAAATACTTTTCAAAATCGTTTTTTTAAAGCTTAAAACTAGTACATCCTGGGCGCCTAGGTAGCACACCTGGTAAAGCGCGCGCCCATATAAATAGGCTTAGTCCTTGGTGCAGCGGCCGCGGGTTCAACTGCGGCTCTTCGCGTTCCCGCTCTCTCTCTCTCTCTCCCCTTTCAAGTCTAAGCTGTCCTGTTGGAAATAAAGGCCTCTAATGCCCCCCAAAATAATAATCTTAAAAATCAAAAACAAGTGGCTGGGTTGGCTCAGTGGGTAGAGCAGGCGCACACGTACTGAGAGGTTTATGCCTCGACGCAGAGGTCCAGGGTTCGAGTCCGACCTGTGACCATTTCCTGCATGTCTTCCCCCTCTCTCTCTCTCTCCCCTTTCTCACCTAGCTGTCCTATCAAAGAGTACAGACAATGTACTGCTGTGGACAGTGGCAGCAGCTAAACATATTTTAGCCATCTAAATATTCAATATCATTTTTTTACACGTACGCTGTCATTTTTAAAGGCCAGAACACAGGAGTTGCTGGCCTACTGCTGCCTCGATCACTTAGTTTGTTTGTGTTATTGGGGGACTTAGGTGGAGAAACAAACTCGCGAACAAAACGAAATGATCGAAGCAGTTAAAAATAACGAGTACAATGACTGGTGGCGTTGAAGCGAGCAGAGATAACGGCTTCAGTTCCCCGTCAGAAAGGGCTGTCTCGGGGCGGCCTCTGGCTCACCCAGGGAGAGCGTGCCGCCCCATGTAGGCTGAGTCCTTTGCAGCGGCGCGGGTTCGAATCCGATCTGCGGCCCTTTGCTGCGCGTCATCCCCCATCTCTCTCCCACCTTTCCTGTCTATCCACTGTCACTATATAATAAAGAAAAAAGCCCCCAAAAAATTATCTTAAAAAAAAAGTCTGTCTGACAGCAAGGTAAAGCGGATAAAATATAATAATTATAGCGTATACTTAAACCAATATTGACTTATTTGAGATAGCCTTTTTTAAGTGGCTAAAATCCGTTTTGCTGCTCGCCCCGTCGACAGCCGTACATTGCTTAGCTTCTGTGTCGAAACCGTAAAGTCACTTACTGCTGTTCTGAAAGTATAAGACGATAAAAAGTCAAATTAATATAGAAAAAGATATTGTTTACTATAACCTTTTCATCTGGGCTGGTGTTGTACAAATTCAGCCAGGACACACATACAGTAGGCTATGTCATTCCTGGCCACCACTGTTTAGATGAGGAAAGAGCCTCAACTCTGAAAGAGGTTTTATCGTGCAGCATCATTTCTTTTTTCAACCTGGATGGCTAGGAAGGTCTTAAGGATTGTGGGAGTACCTTCAGAACAGTGTCGTTAAGCCTTCTGGAGTTCTCAAAGATCACTGGGTATGTATAATATGTATTTCATTTTTTCTCTGTGGACTCTGATGTTATGATAATACACAAGAGGTACAAACTTAGACTAGTTAGTTACTAAGATGCTGTTGAAACAAAGGTTATCTAAAACAAAGATTTCCCTGGCTCCCCTGCGTTTAGATCAGGGGTTACACAGCATGGCAGAGCTTCCCCTTAACATCTTGTTTTAGGTCTGAATTTTTCCCAAGAAGGCCAAAATGATATATACAGACATTACCAACAGAAAGACACTAAAACAACTTAAATGCAGGAGGGCGAGGGGGGGGGGATACTAAATAGAAAATTGCTGTATCGCATTTCATTTGAAATGTTAAGTAATATGCTCCAAGGCATTGTGCTTCAGAAGCAAATTGGTTTTCCTGTATCATCCAATGATATAATGAAATGTTTGGAGAGAAAAGCTGCATACATATAAGCTAAAATTACTTGTCGCCATAGCTACCGCCTACTAATCCCTCCTGAAAGCTCAGAAAGGATCAGCAGTGCCTGGAACTGCCCTCTGACTGACAGAACACGTACTGTATGTGTGTGAATCTGTAGCACACACTGTGATGATTACCAACAATGCATTGTGGTTCACATCGCGTGCACGCCGTAGGGCCGAGCGCACGCTCTCGGAGCTAATGATGGGTGTTGTTCAGTGTTGAGAAGGATACTTTCAAAACGTATTTCGTTACAGAATACCTGCCCACAAATGTAATTTGTAACGTATTCCGTTACGTTACTCAATCTGAGTAACGTATTCTGAATACTTGGATTACTTCAGGATTACTTCTACATTGAATTGCGTTTTATTAGTGTAGGAATGCGACCATCCCATCCAGCTTACTAAACAGGCCTATAATGGTGTGTTCTTTTCATTCCAACTGGCTGAATGTGTACCTGAACAAGCAGATAGATTATTGTATTGGTAGTCCCGAACTGCATACTACAAAAATCTAACCGCGGTCTAAGCTACCACAAGCTAATTTTAGCTAACGTTAGTTAGCATGTCAACGGTTGTCAGTCTTTAAACGGCTCTGGAGCTAGTAAATCAGCACGTATACGTATAGGAGAATGGAAAGTCCCACGTTAATGTTAAAATAGCAAGGTGACCAGTAAAACTACAGCAGACGAATACCCTTGGCTAATTAAAAAAATAACTTCCTTTAAGATGCTTCTTCAGGTTGGAGGTGGAGTAATTTGGAGCTGAAAGGAGGCTGGTTGCTGGCAAGCAGAGGCTGCACTGCACATTTATATTTAGTTCTTCTCCCTGTTCTTTCTTTAATGTGAAATGCTTTTTGAATTTCCAAGATAGAAACTTATTGCTGCCCTGGCTCTGTCTGTTCCGACTCCATTGTGACTGATCACGGAGCTAATTTTTTCGATTTCATATCGGGGCTTCTGGAAAATGCGATAGAGTTGCCTTTTATTCAGAGTGAAAAAACTTGTGAAACAGATAAGTATCGTCAGGTAATCCATTGATTTCAACAATGTAACTGTATTCTAAATACCAACTATTTAAATTGTAACTGTAACGGAATACAGTTACTCATAATTTGTATTCTGAATACGTAACGCCGTTACATGTATTCCGTTACTCCCCAACACTGGTGTTGTTACTTTCTTCGAGGACAATAGCAAGATGCTTGCGGGGTGTAGGAGGAAAGGGTGGCTTTTTGTTGCTCGGCACTGTTCGATTGCAATAGTGAGGTTACAAAAGGCAACAAAGAAAGGATAGAAAAAAAACACGACCTGGATTGTGATTTTTGCACGATCAATGGTCCATTAGCGAAACCTGCTTTATTCTTTGCAGGGGCTGCATCATGGGCTCCATTGTGTGTGTGTATAATGTTATGTTTAGGTCTCCCAGTAGAATCCTTGTTGGTGCTCAGGTTCTTTAAGAGCTCCTTACGTTTTCTGCCAGATACTATATTATACATTATGTATAATCATTTGATAAAAATGGTCAGCTGTGGCAATGTGTAAATCAGTAGCTGGCAAAAAGTTTTATGTTAGCCAATCACCAGGGCCACGTGGAATCTGCGGTCGCAGAATTCTGCAGAACTTCCTGCAGAATGGTCCGCAGATTTTAAACACATTAAGAAAATTTAATTAAAACTCAGAATCTTAACATATCTCCACCCCAAGCAGAAAAACTGACAAACTGTAAAAACATTGGGTCTGCCAATCACAAAACATTCAACTATTAAAACATGGTGGAAACATATAAAGGGGAAAGTACATCAAACTGACCAACCTTTTTTAAAGCTGGTCTACTTCTACAATACATGCACATTAGAGTAAATGGGGAATTTCCACTGAAATGACTTAATCGCGCAGAAGGACGCGTACTCATGGACGAGAGGTGAGGACGAAATGTATTGCTAGCTAGCGGCTAGCTCCGGTGAGCTAGCATTATCGGTTAGCTCCACAAGCCAGCTACGTCGGACCAAAAGCCTCTCGTCCAGGAGTGTGCTTCCTTCTGCGCGGTGATACGGTCTGAGGGTGTAGTTCGGTAGAAAGAAAATAGTTCCTACACAAAGCTGCTCACACCCGTGAGGATTAATCTTGAGTAAGTTAACTGTGTCATGATTTTTTAGAAAGAGACATTGCTGTTGAGTTTTTCAAATGTTTTTTTCACAAGCAGATTGCCATCTAGTTCCATGATATAGACCTTTTTCACGGCAGACACATTGACATGTCATAGTAGGAAAAGCACAGGTGTGTTCAAAACCATTAATGATGGCTGCATTCCACTTAGGAGAGGCCCTGGTGTTGTGCATGCTGACTCACTGAAATATCTTCCTGGGACACTTGATAGAACTGAGCCATCGTTAAGGTTATCAATTTCAGCTGGGCTTTTCCTATTATGACAAGTCAACCTGTCTGCTGTGAAAAAAGGACCATTGGAGAGAATCTCTACGGCCAATATCTCCAACACTGGACAACGGACACCAAAACTACCTAGATTGATAAATAGCACTACAGGTAAGAGGAAAAATATGTAGCCTATTTTTTTATTTGGGGTGAACTGTCCCTTTAATGTCAATCTTTCCAGCTGTCTGTAAGCTTCTTTGTGTTAAATCGGAACCTGTAATCTGTAATAACATTCATTTAAGGTTTTCGATCGCTGGAACTCATCATAGTTTGACAGGTAAGACTTTAACTCCAATTTATTCAAACAGCATATCAAATATATTGTCCATGTTCCTTAAAGTGTATATATAAAATAGAACTTGTTTTTGCAGCAATAGTTTTGTCTGTTGGTTCAGTCAGCTGCACAACAGTTAGACAATTTAAAATTTCATATTTAATGTGAAACTGTATGTTGTATTGTACGCGTATGCTTTTCTTGGCCGGGTCGCCGTTGCAAATGAGAACCTGTTCTCAACGATCTACCTGGCCATTTTAAATAAAGGTTACATAAAAATAAAATAAACACCTAGAAGTAAGTATGTGTAAATACTTAACTATCTTACTAAGTAACAACTAATGCATCAGAACGTGTTGACGCTACTTGAAAATCTCCACTTAGTACACCCATCTAATTAGGTTGGAGCTTGAGAACAGCTGGTGGGACCAGCTGCTGACGTTGTTACACTCACATAGTGACAGGTTCTACATTTCCAGTTATGCTCCGCCACATTCAGAGCCAATAGATTCCCACTTTGGCCACTCTACCAATCCCATCTGTTTCCACTTCATGAAAACATGAACCTGTGCCTATAGTCTCCACATACATGTGATGTGGTTAATATTTCCAGAAGACAGCAGCAAAATTCTCAATCGCTTTGGCACAATCGTCTACTGACTATTAAACGTATACAACTATATGACTATTGATATCAACATTAGGTCAGTTGTTCACATGACTATAGTCATTTGTCATTGCTTTGGCTTAACATGCATTGAGTAAACCTTGCAGATCAAAATACTTTGCTTTCATTTGCTATTATATCATATTATTCTCAAATGCAAATGCCAAAAGTTTTTTCCCTCGTCACATTTCAAGGGAGGATATCAGGTGTGATGTCGATTAAAAAGTTGTGGTCAGACAGAGAGGAGAGATTGGATGACCCTTGAGGTTGATCCATTTGCAGCATATTTTCTTTTCTCTTGCACATCTTGTACAACAGTTCCTGATCATTTATTCTGTGCAAGCTTCCTTTGTGTATTTGTGGTTAGCTGGTGTGTACATACAATGAGAAAGTATGTGCCGTGGCTGACATCAATACTATTCAGCTGCCTAAATATACAATGTTAGCAACTGGACAATATTACAGAGGGTCACTATCACCCTTTTAAGGTACACTGTCATTGGATAAGAGATGTCTTCGCCTTTTGACTGTCTTGGTCTACGCAATGACAAAAGAACATTTTGTTTTGATGGCAATGATGTATTCGTTGATGGATTTAATTACATTTGAAACAGGAGTTCATTGTTCTGATTGAGTAATCACCTTTTGCAGGTCACATAGAGTGGTGTGCTGAATGTAGTTTTGACAATTGCAAGTTTGTTTCAGTAAATGGGCCAAAGCGATTGAGGAAAAACTTTAACAGCATAAAATGTGGACAACAAATGGGAGATGAATATGTCCGAGGACGGCAAAAAGGTAGAGCAACTGTAACTGCAATGTAGCTACGTCTCTGAGCAAAACCAACATTTTTATACTATTTTACACATTAGCCTAGAAATCTAGACGCACCCTAGCAGCAGCAAACTTATTTTGCAGCTAGGGGCTTCTAGGAACTCTCCGTTGGCTAGCGACATGGAAAAACCAAACTCTGGTCAGGCCAATCACATCGTGTATAGAGTCGGTGGGCGGGGCTTATGGCTGCTGCTGCTGCTGGGAATAGCGGTCTTCTGGAAGACTTGGAGTTAAGCTTTTCTTTGAGAAAAGAACAAAGAACGGCACAGAAATCATTCTTAAAAAAGGAAGATGTGTTCAGAGTTTTGCCGACCGGATACGGCAAAAGTTTAATCTATCAACTAGCTCCGCTACCTTCTTCGTTGCTCTGGCTGGTTGTAGCGCTATCCTATTACGTGTAGAGGGAATTTGAAAGACAACCGTTTATCCCACCCCTCGGATTGAGCCCAGCCAATGGTGAGTTCCCAGACCCAACATCTTGATGTGGGTCTGGATTGTCAGGCTACAGACACATAACTGAGGTATGAAAACAGCAAAATGAAGGCTTCATATAAAACTATCTAAAACTATTTGAGGTATGTAAAACTTTACCCTAAACATATTAGAAGATGCTTCGTTAAAAGCCTTTTGTAACTTTCTGTCATATTTGCTGAAAATGACCCTATGTTCCAGTAGAACTACATGAAGCAGGTCATTACAAAGAAAAATCTGGCTCATCTGGCTCCACCTACAGCCTGTAGTGCGATTAGCAAAAATCCACAGCTCCCTGTTCAGACGCACCAATCGGGGCCAGGGGGGGTGTCTAACTGCGTGTCATTCACTGCTCATGCACACGCATTAATTCTCCCTTGTGGGGGGAGGAGCTTAGGAGACTGTTTGGGCTTTGGCAGAAAGGGCGGGGAGGGACTGAAAAGTTGTCGATGTTCAAATGTTTTGGCTAAGTCCTGGATCTTCCCAATCCTTCCTACAGCACCTTTAACAGACATTTGGCCCCATCTACCTAACTTCATTCCACAAAGAAATGTGGTACTCTTTCTAAACTACTAGCCTACTTTAAACTGACAGCCATCTTTTTTTTTTCAGACGAACAGAACCAAAAAACATAACTTCCTTTGCACACAAAAAAACACTGATCTGTTTTTGTCAAATGAACATTTATTGCATTTTGGGAAATCCTCTTATCCACACTTATCACTTTCAACTGATGCCACAAAGTAAGAAATGTTAAAGGGGACATATGCTCATATTCTGATTCTACTTGAATTTTGGGTTCCTACTCAAATATGTTTACTTGCTTTAATGATCAAAAACACTTTTTCTCAAACTGTCTGTCTGAATGGACCTGTATTCCCCCTTTGTGTGAAGCACCCTGTCTCTCAGATGCTCTTATCCACACAGCAGTTAGTTGCTGTTTGCTGGCTGCGGCCTGCGCTGAGTGTCACCGTTAACGCTATGCTGTCCTTCCAGAAAAATGTAGAGTTTTTTTGTGATTGTTGCGGGCAAAAATCCTTGATTATGCGGCACGTTTTCTTAAAAAATGCAATGGAATATGCAGGATATTTATGCAATTTTATGCGATGAAATTGCGGGAACTTGCAAAAACTGCGGGAACTTGAAAAAAACTGCGGTTTGATGACACCCTGCTTTTCGATGATGTTCACGTCGCGTAATTACGTCACTTCATAACGTTCCCATGGCAACAGGGGAAAATTGCTGCTCTTGTGTGAAGTAAACATATTTGTAGAGTAGATACTTTCATTGACTTCACTGTCAACTCCACAACAGAAAAAGGTGTCACTGTCTTGAGAATATGCTGGGTTAGCACTTTAATATTAACTGGTAATGAAATGATGCAATGTGATACTCTGACATACAGTCTCAGTTATCAGGTGGAAGCTCGATTTCATCCAGCCGCTCACTGATGGGAGTGCTGAACTGGGCCCACTTCCTGAAAGGTACTTTCAGGGTCTTTACGGCAGTCACACCCTGTGACACAAAAACCCACAACACAAGAATAATGTTAAAACATGTTACTGGACATCAGTGGTGGAAGAAGTATTCACATCCTTTATTTAAGGAAAAGTACTAACAGCATGCACTGTAAAAAAAAAAAAAAAAATGTAAGTATCATCAGAAGGATGTACTGTAAAAAGTAAAAGCATTCAATGCAGAAAACTGAAACTGGAAACCATCAAAAACAGTTCTGTCAATCCACTAAGTGTTTAATCGGCTAATCATGTACAGTAGGCCTATATATTTTTGGGTGGTTTAATTTATTTTAAAACATATTTTATAAACTAATAAACTAAAAAAAATCTTAATGTGTAAAGTAACTAGTAACTAAAGCTGTCAGATGAATGTAGTAGAGTAAAAAGTCCAATATTTCTCTCTGAAATGTAGCGGAGTAGAAGTAGAAAGTGGCATGAAAAGAACAGACTCACATTTTTTCTTAAGTACAGTACTTAGTTACATTCCACCACTGCTGGACATTCTGTGTGTCGAGACTGAAGAATCTGACACTAAATCATAAAGGAGGACACTGTGCACAGAGGGAACAATGGGGGGGCAGAGCTTTGACTAGTCTATAATCATCTCCCTCTTAACCTTAATGGATATGTGCAACTCTTCTGAGAGCTGCTGCTGCATTCTCTTCTGACATTTGATTGTGCCATTGTTGATTGTATGTTATTTTTAAAGAAGGGGGGAAAAAAACGCCAAACTTTGCTCAGACACTAAGCCCAGACACACTACAGACCTAAGTGTTCAGCATCAGAGAGAAAATGACTCCATTATTAAATCAGGTATTCCTTTTGGCCCACAAATAAATCACTTAAAAAGGCACAGAAAATACTGAATGGATAATTAATATAACTGTAAACAAACAGCAAAATATGACACCCAACATCCAAAAAGTGGAACAATCTGACCCACCTGTATTTGCTGGCAATTTTCACTCCAAAATGTGACCGCTTGGTCAGTTTTATAATCATGAACCTGGAGATGAGACAACAAGAGCACCCTGTCAGATAAGCAGCATCGTGAGTTGGATTTTCTCAGCGTTTCCCCTTTAATTGTACAGGTCTGGCCAACGGGAACCCCCGCCAGGTCCTAATAGTTTTCAAAAAATAAATGCCAAATATCCGTTGTGCCAGCTGTCTGTGGTTATAACCTGGGTAGGTTACTATGGTGACGTATGCTGCACAGCTAACCTGGGTTCACGGGATCATGGCAAAATCAATCCTACATGATCTTGGACCAAAGTATTGAGTTGACAATGAAGTGACAAGCGAGAACACATATAAAATGAAGTCATTTTATATGACTTCACATAAAATATATATTTTTGTGCATGGAACAGGTTTTCTGACAGGTTGTAGTTTATACTTACAGACTAATGATGGTTATAGTTTACCACACACTCACTGACAGCCTAATAAGTAGATAGCTGCAGACAGTTTTTACAGGATAACATCAGGCCTATCATCTCCTGTCATATTTAGTACAACACTCATGGTTTTGTTAATATTGCCTGTGCTTGGCCTGTAATTAAGAACTCTGTCTATTTCACATCAATGTGCTTATGGGTACTTTGGAAACCCCAGAGTTAAAGGGGAACTATGCAGTTTTTTTAGATTAATTAACTGAATAGCTTCGGAGTCATTGGAATGGTTATATGACTTTTTTCGAGTTGAATGGGTGTCGTCTCGCTTCCCCCTAGCGCCATTGAGAGTTTTTCACACTATCAGGCCGGTTACACACTGCACGCGTCGCGCGAGCGTGGCAGCCGCGTGGCGTGTCCGTTTATATTTCGGCTCCCATGTTAACAGGTTAGAGCTTACACACTGCCGGCATGAGACGCGTGCCTGCTAGAAATAGAACTGACGCCTATTTTTCACGCGAGACGCGAGCGTGTTGGAGACACGTTTTCTGGTGTGTAGGACACAGAAAAATCCACACAGCTGAGACGCAACAGAAACGCCACGCTCGCGAGACGCGTGCAGTGTGTAACCGGCCTCATGGCTGAGCCATGGCTGAGCCGGCAAAAAAAGAAGCAGAAAGCTAGGAAAACATTGTCTGAGGAACAGAGAGAGAGGAAACGGCAGACTGACCGAGAGAGGAGTCAGACACACGTAAACATAGGAGCTGCCAAATATCTATTCTGAAGCTGTAGGGGGAGCTCTATAGAGAAACCTGCCAGCAAAAAGAGAGGAAACAGTGAAGAAATCTTTAACTGAGCCAGGTGGTAACCAGGGCTGCCAGTGGTAAGCTTAGTAAAGGCAGACAGCTCAAATGAACCCAGACTAAGTTGAATTAGCTTGGTGATACAGGCCTCTGGTAATGGTGATGTCACACCTAATGGAATGGTGTCATCGTTCATTTTAATTTATTACAGATCTTCTTTTCCTGCAAGTGAACATTTCTGCCATCAGAAAAGATGTATGGATGAATCCACTAATGTTTCCCCAGTTATCCTACAGCGGAATCTGGAATCTAATGCCAATATTATAATATGAATTCAAGCTGCACTTGCCATTATAATTATAACCATTAAGAATATAATGATGGCTATTGCTATTATTATGCTATAATACTATGATATATGCTATGCTATTATTTGCTATATCTGCTATACTTATTATGAGTCATATTTCTATAATTATTATAGTTATATAGCAGTAGTATAGTATTGTATTGTAGTAGTTGTGCATCTCACTGTCCCCCTCTGTTCACCCCCTTTTCTCTCTCCCTCTCTGTCCCTTCCTCTTTCTCTCTCTCTCTCTTTCCACCTCCCTCTCACTCTCTCTCTCTTTCCCTCTCTTTCTCTTTCCCTCTCTATCTCTCTCTACCTCTTAGTATTGGACACTTTGCATTAAATGGAATTGAATATTGGCAGGAGGAAAAAATATAATACTCATTCATAATCAGCCACTCTCTTTATTCAATTGGGCAGGTCATTTGAAACAGACAGAGACAACTTTTTGTAAAATAGATCAAAACTAACTTGCTTATGCAAACAAATGAAGCATCTAAAAGGAAACTGGTGCAACATATTAGGCATCATTTTATCACAAGTCACAATATTAAAGGTATATACTGTATTAAACGATAAACAACATATTGTTTTAGATGCAATACAGGAGATTTGATCTCATCACTGTTCATGCCCGTGTATACACATAGAGTATACATACATTTAAACTTACCTGTGTTGTTTGAGGGGTAAAATGCACAAATCCCTCCACACAGAAATCCTTCTGGGTTGTGGAGCAGAAGTCGGTTTTGGGACTCGGTGGTTTCAGTTCAGCGTGAACCTTCTCTCTGTGAAGACAACAAGATATCAGCCGCAGTATTTGGCAGTGTTTGATAGAATATACCCAGAACCAGAAAACTAGAAAAGTAAAAGTAGCAATACCACAGTGCAGGAATACTTTGTAAAGTAAAAGTCAGGCATTTAAAATGACTCATAATGGAGAATGGCCCATATCAGAATAATGTATATATTATATTGTTGAATTCTAATTAATGATGCCTTTACATCACTTGCATCTGGTACAACTGGGACTAATGTAACTGCTTTATATACTGCTTCATAGCTTGTGAATTTCCCCGGTCAGATCGATAATGTTCTTATGTTATTTTAACCTATGTTATTACACAGCTTTGTTGAATCCTCGATTCTGATTGGTCAATTACAGCATTCTAAGTCTGGTAAAAATTTTTGTAGAAGCAGACCGAAGCTATCGAGTTCAGATCATAGACCCTGGAGGACCATTTTTAAATCAATCAAATCATTTTTTATTTTGTGTCAAATTATAGATTTATTTTAATTCAATTCAATTTTCAATTCAATTGTATTATCAAATCATAACAAGAGTTATCATCATTATCAAGACACTTTACAGATAGAGTAGGTCTAGACCACACTCTATAATTTACAAAGACCCAACAATTCCAGTAATTCCCCCAAGAGCAAGCATTCAGTGCGACAGTGGCGAGGAAAAACTCCCTTTTTAGGGAAGAAACCTCGGACAGACCCAGGCTCTTGGTAGGTGGTGTCTGACGGTGGCGGTTGGGGGTGTGATGAACCGAGGCAACAATAGTCACAATAATGATAAAGGAACAGTGACTAGAAATAGTAGTTGTAGTAGTTCAGGGCATAGCAGGGCACTGCAGGGTGTCACAGGACGTAGCAGAGCACTGTAGGGCGTATAGTTAATTACCATGTAGGTGTCTAGCCCTAGGTGTTCGGAACGCAAAATTAATTTCAGTGTAAACTGGCAATAAAGTTGCATCGTATTGTTATCCTTGCACATGTCATTTAATATCATTCAGTGGATGGCCATCATATACGTGATCGGAGTAGAATTTCCACATTGTGTCAAAAGACAGACTGATCTCATGAAATGGCGTATGTATGACACGCCAATTCGTATGCCATTTTGGCATGTCATCAAGACACATGATCGCTTTGTAGCATGTTTATCAACGCCGTTTGGCCTCCATTGACTTACATTACCTTGCAACTGCATGTCAATTTACGCTGTAGCGAGTAGTATGAAAGGTTGGTCGGGTGGTGGATGGGTAAAACACAGGACTTTCACCCAGGAGACCGGGGGATCGTGTCCCGCGTGTCACGTTTCCTTAACCCAACCGTCGCTTTCTTCTTTTACTAAACCCACCCCGTTGTTCTTTTCCTAAACCCAACCGTGCCATTGTTTTCCCGCGTCCCGTTATTGTTTTCCTAAATCCAACCATCCCGTTGTTCTTTTCCTAAACCCAACCCGTCCGCTGTACACGTGAATAGCTCCAAATTTCACTTTTTTAACATTAATATGCGTCCCCCCAGCCTGCCTATGGTCCCCCAGTGGCTAGAAATGGTGATAGGTGTAAACCGAGCCCTGGGTATCCTGCTCTGCCTTTGAGAAAATGAAAGCTCAGATGTCGATGCCGATCTGGAATCTTCTCCTTATGAGGTCATAAGGAGCAAGGTTACCTCCCCTTTCTCTGCTTTGCACCCCCAGAGAATTTGGCCCACCCATGAGAGAGAGACATCATGGCTTTCAAATGAGCAAAGTGGCAGTTGGTCAAGGCCACACCCCCACCCTCTACCTTGCCCCCCCCCCTCCTCCTCAATAGCTACAGACACAGAAATGGTACATCCTAAGGAAAGCTCATTGTGGGACTGGCTCTAGTGGCTGTAATTCTGCACTAAGGGTGAATTTCGGGAAAGAGACTTCAGATACAGCATTAGGGGACCACTAAAGTCTATAAAGAGCACCATGTCATGGGACCTTTAAGAAAGTGTCCGTGTATGTTTAAGCAAAGTCATGATATCACGTTGCAAAAGAGACCGATGTGATATTTAAGTCATGAAAAAACTGTTAATTCATGCATGAGTTTCAACATAGCATTGTGTATAGCATAACAACCCATCAGCCGGGGGGGGGAATTGCTCTGAGCTCTTTGCTGGACGGGAACCCCGTATGAATCAAGCAGTGTTGCTGTGAGCTTATAAAGTCCAGGAAATGTAGTGTATGGCTCAAGACCAACTGATGAGACATGTCTACTGCTGGACAAGCCGCTTTCATCGAAGACATGATGCTTTGTATTCTTTGTGAGCAGTTAACTTTGCGCGGATGTTAATAACCTCATCGGTGGGGATAGACTTTATAAACCCCATTAGGATTACAGGCGTCCATGTAAAATAACATCATAAAATCTGATTTAAAAGGTATTGCAGCTGTGATTGAAACAGTAAAAAGAACCCAGACGCGTAAATATTGCATCACTTTGCTCCGACGTGTTCCCCTCAAGACATGGTCAGGCAGTGTTCTCCCTTTCCATAAACAAAACCCCTTCCAGCAATAATTTGTTCAGCATCAAAAGACTTGTTTCATACTTGATTTACCTTATCATCTGGGCGATATGTTTTTCCAAAAGCTCTCCTCTGATGCCTGAATCATGGAAAAAATGAAAGAGATGAACTGAGCGTGCACAGAAAATCATCTGAAAAAGATTCACTGAACGGTGAAATAAAAAATAAAATGTCAAGCAGCCGCCAGAGTGTATGCGAATGCTGTAATCTGGTACTCTATTGGACACCTCCACCTGAATAAAATATTTGTCTAGTCTATACATGGGATATAATGGTTGTGTCATGCTGTGGCTGGAGAAAGACAGAGACACATACCCCGCAGCCTCACCCCTGGACTTTTCGGAGGGATGTACGTTGCTTTCAGCGTGCTAACGGTCTCCATTTTAGACTCCTGGTCCATCGTGAGAATCCCCCTGTGTCCACGTTTCTGGATTTCTGTCCTCGTCTGCTGAATGTCGAGAGCAGCAACGGCCCTCTGCGTAAATGGACATACAGTACATGGTGTAAAACATGTTACAATCTAAAGCAATTGCAATAAATACTCACTTTGTAAAGTCTATGGCGTTTGTTTCAATCAAACATACAATGTGTCATTTTCTGTCGCTAGGGGTCTCTAAATCAAAACTACATAATAAAAAATAAAAAATCATCATTGCAGTCAAAGAATAAAGCAGTATCACGTTAGAGATCAGTGTTTCTCTGATGCTGTTTGGCGACATATTTTGGGCTTCATTTAATAAACATAACCTGTGGTAGTACACAATTGTATGCGTATTGTTTTGATTACAATGTGTGGAATTACTTTACGTTGCCTATGTCTATTTATTTCTATTTCACCGGCGTCTGTACAGCATCAACAGGGGGTCGCCATTGTTGTTTATGTTTGTGTGACGTCAAAAACTGGGAATACAACGATCTGGTACCAGTTCACGAGTAGTAAGTTACGTGTTTGACTGCCGTTCCAGGGCACTTTCACAGGTAGAAGGTTGTGAAAACACAAGTTACGGGTTGCCTGGAACGCAGCATCAGTTTAGGATTAGAACTGACATGACTTGTTGATTGGTCGGTCACAAGAAAATTTTGATAAGGCAAAAATAAACATTTGCCTATTACAGCCTCTCAAATCTCCAGGTTTTCGGATTTTCTTAGTCTTATAGCAAACTGAATATGTCTCGTTTTTTGAGACATAATCATTTTGTGATGGACATTTTAAAGGTCCCATGGCATGAAAATGTCACTTTATGAGGTTTTTTAACATTAATATGAGTTCCCCCCAGCCTGCCTATGGTCCCCCAGTGTCTAGAAATGGCGATAGCTGTAAACCGAGCCCTGGGTATCCTGCTCTGCCTTTGAGAAAATGAAAGCTCAGATGGACCACTAAGGTCTATATAAAAGCATCCAAAGAGCACCATGTCATGGGACATTTAAGCCCCTTTCAGAATATCTATATGCTTTGTTTTTGTATTGTGTTTTATAAGCCCATATGAGACAATACGTTGAATACTTATAAGCATGTGCCAGCTTTAATAGTGTTAACAGCCACTCTCTGTATAACTGAGTTTGCAAGGCAATGCAGCAGGCAGGAAAGTCTCACAGCCATTATGAGACGCACCAAAGAAAAGGAAATATGAAAGTACACAATAAATGTACGAAAGGCTTATCATTATCATTCAACTAAAACACAAACTGCAACTTTTTGGTGATAGGCAAAACAAAATTAGAAAATTAGGGAATAAACTTTTGGTCTAATGTGAGGACGGACACATAACACTGCACAGCCTACTGTGTTAAAAGTAGCCAATGTTGTTAGAAACAACAACAAACTGACGTTATAGGCTACATTATTGCTTTTACATAGCTACACTAGCTAGCTAGCAGTCTGACGTGTGGCGGCTAGCTAACATTAGCGAGGCAGTTTCCCCCCTTATAATAATAACATTAGCTAGCTACATCCATGGGCATTTCGCACTAAGTTAACTCACCTCTTCTGCCCAGTTGTGCAGCATACATTTCCCGACGTTATTGTCCACAGTAGTTGGCTGTTCGGTCATTGTAGTGTTGTAGTTCAGTGAACAATATACACTTCTCTCTTTCTCTGAATGAAGTGACAACGAATCTCACTTAGCAACAGGATTCAGTTGACGGAAGTGTCGCCATGACAACGGCATTTCTTTTTCAAGATCTGTCTGTCTGTCTGTCTGTCTGTCTGTCCGTCTATGCCTTTTCTTTTAATTCAAGAGGACCTTGATGTATGACTTTTGATCACAAATTATTATTTTGTCATAATTTTGATTTTGACTTTGCCATCTTAAGTATGACTTTTTAGCTAATAATTATGACTGACAATATTTTTTATTATCTTGGCTAAGTTTTCATCTTATCTTTTTCTTGTACTGGAGGAAATGGGCTGCATTCAAAGTGAAAAAGCCTAAATGTCAAAAGTAAAATAATTATTAACATAAATTACTAACATAACATAACTACATACCACTTATTCATATCAATGCAAACCCTGCTAAATTTAACACACTGTGACTGTGCTTGTTACTGTGGGAATGAGACACAGAAACGAGCCACTGAGTCTGTTGCTGAGAAACAGCAGAGGAGTTTTCACTGTCAGACAGCCAGACAGACAGTCCACCACCTCAGCATGAAGCACAGTAAGAAATCGATCAATGTTTAACGAACATGGTAGGCTGTCAAACTGGGGTCTGCCATGCCACACAAACTAATAGGTGTCCACCCATTATTTTATAGCGATCTGTGATTATGTTGGCTGTAGCACATGTACTGGCGCTGTGTGTGTGTGTGTGTGTGTGTGTGTGTGTGTGTGTGTTACAATGCTGATATATAGCAGTTATAATGTTCACCATCTTAGTTCAGGTTGTTAACATTTACTGAGAAGCAGTAAACACAAAGTACAGGCTAAGGCTGATAGGTCTATAGTTTTGCAGGTAAGTTTTTATTTTTTATTTAACCTTTGTTTAAATAGGAGAGTCCCATTCTGATTAAGAATGTCTTTTTTCAAGGGAGACCTGGCCGAGACGGACAGCAGCATACATAAAAACACATAAGAGACAGAACACACAAAAAGAGACACATTAAAAGGAACTGCAATATCAAGCATATAGAAAACTCACATTTCAAAAGAGAAAATAAAAGTTTCGTAACCAGAAATTTAAAAAAACATTGACATCTTGAGGATTCTGCCTCTTATTCTTTCATTTTGGATTTCAAAGCATTTAAGTGGATTAATTCCCCATGTTTCAAGTCATTCTGCAACATATATATAAACATTCCAATGCCGAGGGTGCAGAATACAGAAAAGCCCTTTGTCCAATTTCAATACAGGCATCTGGGACAGAACGCATAAAGATGTTCTGAGAAGGCGTGTTGTCCAGCACAACTGCCTTCTATATAAAGGTGTACCAATGACAGAGCAGGCCTTCATACCCGAGAGTATAACTCATAGTGAGTCAGAGCTTTACAATTGGTAATGGACCTCTGGGAAGCATGCTAAGCTCTGTCAACAATATGAAGACAACCCCCTGTTTTAGCCTCAGCTTTTTCACCAGATGCTGCACATGTGGCTTAAAAGTGAGGGAGTCATGAATTATAAGTGGTTGTTAACTCTTAGAAATATCACTTTCCTGAAGAGTGACCACCAAAAAGTGTGTTTTTTGTGGATTATTCCTAGAGTTGATAAACAACATAAGCTTGGCCTTGTTTGCATTAAGAACAAGTTCCAGTTGAAGTAGGGTATTAAAAGCATTTTGCAAGTATCCAATGGCCTGCACAAGAGTTGATGCACAGCAGTACATAACAGTGTCATCAGCATAGAAATTCAAATTAGGGTGGTGCACTGCTCCAGAATTATAGGGGAAACACTAATTTATAACTATAAATTATAAAACAAATATGTGTGAATAACAAAGCAAAGAGTGAAGGTTGAGGTCTTATATCGTTAAATTCGGATCACCTTTTTACCAAAAGAGCTGCACCTTCAAACTAGTTAGAAGAGCACCCACAAAAACACAAATAAAATGATTGAATAAAATAACCAGTATGTTTGTCTCTTTTGCAGATACAGTGGTGCTATCAACCCATGCTAAACTTGACTTAAAAGAGGAATAAAAAAATAAGAAAAATCCAACATTTAAGGACACCAATTTTCTTTGTGAATGAATAATGTATCGTAAATAAATAAATGTTCTTCCTTAAAATACAGGGGGCATAAGTAAATACATCCCTATGTTAAATTCCCATAAAGGCAGGCAGATGTTTATTTTTAAAGGCCAGTTATTTCATGGATCCAGGATACTATGCATCCTGATAAAGTTCCCTTGGCCTTTGGAATTAAAATAGCCCCCCCACATCATCACATACCCTTCAGCATACCTAGAGATTGGCATGGTTTTATTTAAGTTAACCTAATAACTGGTTTGATTTGCATTGAGAGATGATTTTATGGAAAGTACCCTTGTCAAGTAAAGCATCTCTAAAGTTCAAACTCTTGAATATGGGAACAGAATTCCCCCACACAGCATTACCATTGGGGCTTATGTGTGGTCACTGAGGCGAGTTTGAGCTGGATGGGGATCAGATTCTCCAAATTCTCCTCTACATGCAGTTCATTATTCCACCCCTCCATCGAAAAACATGATGCTGAGAGAACTTCTTTCTCTCTCTGTGTCTCCAACATGCAGAGTGCGGATGTTGCTATTTTTGTATAACATTGTGATTACATGTTAGTAACCATCTCCATGACTACCACCAGCATCTCTGCGGCAATATTGAGGAGATATGAATGTGTTGGACTGTTTTTCTCTCTTTCTTCTCATTTGGAAACCCTGCATGCGTGTCTCGCAGCTCACATGGGTGCCCACTTTGTCGATGTCACTTTCTGTGGGAATGTTTATGCTTCACCCTGAGACGCAGCACCAGGTCCAAGATCAGCTTTTATCTCTTTACTTTCATCTTCCCCTGCAGTCACATCCTGACCACCAGGCCAACTCTGACACCCTCTGCCAACATACGGTATGAGCCTCTAATAGCTAAAAGCAGCGTTTGGCTTTCATCTACAGGCTTTTCAAGGTGACTTGTTTGCCAACATTATCATCTGTAGGGTATAGATAGATAAGACATGGTCATTTTATATACAGTGTATTTATGATTGAAGTCCATATGGAATGTGCGACAACCCTTTGACTGATCCCACAATAGTAACCAGTGGGAAAAAAGCGGCGCCGTAATAGTTTGCCTTCATGCAGTACACTACAACAGCAACTCCAAAAATCATTGTTATGTATAGCATGTATAATGTACAGCGCCACTAAATAATCATTTTTATGTTAACAATGAATCAAGTGACTCTGTATAAAAGTGAAAGGGGTAGCCTGATAACGTCATTGTGTTCTCATCACTCATTCAGCCTGACATCGTGTTCACATTAGAGGGGGTCATGTTGTTTTGCCCTAACCAATCAGAAGTAAGTGCCATATTTGTGCTCCCAACCATATTCCCCTTTTTACCCAATCATTAGTCTATATCAACGACGTTTCATGTCTGGGATTGTTCCGGTGCCGCTGGAAGTCCCTCATTTTAGGATGCCCGTTACCTTCCGCTTCCTTTGTGTTGTAATTCTAACCTCTAACTGCTCCTCAGATCTCCAGTAAATCCAGAGAGCTACCTAGACTATCTGTCCTATCTGAGTTTTTTGTTGCTCGACTAAAACAACCTTTAAACGTACACACGTTCCACCAAAACAAGTTCCTTTCCTAACCTCCGAGACTATTTTGCAGAGGCACCGTGGCTCTGTCCGGTGCTTAGCGCCACCCAAGACAATTGTGATTGGTTTAAAGAAATGCCAATAAACCAGAGCACATTTTTCACCCATCCCGGAATGCTGTGTGGACTAGCCAGACCCTCCACCGCAGCGCTGTGGAGGAAGATCTGTCATTACCCAATCATAATCAATCTTATTACCCATTTTACACGGAATCTGCGGTAGTGGTTGCTCGGAGAAAGGAGCGTTTTTCACTACACATGGAAGGAATATGTCAATTTGTACTCATCTAGGAGGGGGGGCGCATTTTTCTGTGACCATTTTTCATTGATATTAGCTTGGTAGCTAGTTAGCTAATTAGAAAGATGGCATCATCATTCTTAATTCTGCTTACAAAGCTCTGATTGTAGATTACCCTGGCAGGAGTTTTCAGTGACCTAAAACACAGTTTGTGTGTGGACGAAATGCCAAAATGCATAAAAAAAAAGCTAAGTTTACAGACATACATATACATTTGCCATAAAAATTTAACATTTAAGGGTTATGTCTGTGAGCGGTTATGGTGTTATTTTGCGCTCTAGTGGCCACACAAGAGAAATCTAGTCCATACATTGATGTACTAATTGTGATTGTCACTGACGCAAACGCCAAGTAAGCCAAGAGTCATTTTTATTCTGTTTCAACTCAATAAAATTAAGAGTTTTGCTATTAGATACAGTGCTAGTCAGCTAGCTTGTTAGGGTTAATTACACAACTAATTTAGCAAGAACTAATGAGTCAAAATGACTGTGACTACTACAGCGATAAACCTTTTAATTCCAAGATCACAAACAGTACAAGTTAAGGAGAGTAGAGTTTATTTTGGCTGTCAGGTGAAAGATGTGTTTCATGCTCTCAGATCAGTTGCAGTAGGTAGACAGTTTTTCTTTAAATGTACGGAAGTTCCCAGTAGCTTAATGGTTAAGGCGCATGTAGGCCTACCACATAACCTCAATGTCCATAGGTTTGACTGTTCGAATGCCAAACCCTTATCTCTGTCACCTCGTTTCTTGTCTCTTTCTACGCTGTCAAATGGCAAATAAAGGAAAAAAAAACCCAACAAGAACAGATCTGAAAAAAACAAGTTTCAGAAGTGGAGTAAAATGCAAAACAATTCCCTCTGAAATAAGGTTAATTTTCCACCTCTGCCATGGTGTGAAAGCAGAACTCTCTGGTTGCTTGCTGTATATGAGAACATGCAGTAAATTTCCACCAGAACTTCCCGCCCCGGTAAAGGGAAGTCCTGTGTCCATGTTGCGGTACAGAACTCCTTAACCTGTCAGTGAGCGAACGAAAACTGAGATTTCAATCCGTCAGACCTCAGAACCGGCTGGCAGAGCGCACCGTGTTGGAATTTCAACAACATAATTTAATTTGTGCCTGTTAATACATTCACATGCTGGTAGATCTGTGTCCTGTATTTACCTAGCTGGAATAACACTTAAGCCTGCGTTATGTGGCCCGCCGCTCGGTATCCTAATAAAGAGAAGCGGCGCGGTGCTGAAGGGGCTGGTTAACACATGTACGTCTTTCCCTCAGCACACGGTTGGCTCTTTTTACACCTCCCTTCAAAGGAGTTTTGGTTGGCGCCCATCAATGTAGTCAGCTGGTCAGCACAGCTCAGCCTCTTGCTTTTAGAAACCCCCTTTTTTTGTTCTTTTTGACGAAATGTAGCACTGTCTGCGGCACACAATCGCCTTCAGTGTGTGTCTGGTGCCTAACCCAAAATCAGCTCAGAGTCTAACTGATCTGAAAACTTAACGGAAACTTCACTTCTTTTTGTATTTCCTTCAGACTCCTCTACTTATCTTCTTATTTTTGTACATGCCTCAATTTGCACGACCCAGAGCCAAGCGTGCCTGTTCTTGTCTTTGTATTGACTTTATAGGCAATCACACTGGCCCTCGACTCCGTGTTGAATTCAGTCTGAACACACCATTAGGGGGGAGGTGTAGAAAGCGTGTAACACCAACGCCAGGAAGCAGGATTCACATTCTGTCTTCTGCCAGCAGCTAACAGTCACCGTTTTATTTGCCTGAAAGAGCCCTGAGGCATATTTAAGCTAACCTATGTTAACCCATTATTACCTCCGCCAAGGAGATTTTGTTTTCGGTTCGGTTTGTTGGTCTGTTTCAGCATTACGGAAAAATCGATTTTCATGAAACTTGATGAAGTGTAGGTGATTGTGTTGATTTTCTCAGTGCCTTTTAGAAGCCTGGCCGTCCCACTGTATGTATGGGGTTGCCTAAATTTAGCTCTAACTCAACCATCATTTTTTTTGCCTTGCCTAATACTAATCCACCATCTTTCCCTGACCTAAATCAACTAGTTTTAGTTGCCTAAATCTCAAATAATTACTGCTTCTACTGTTGTTGAAAGAGAATTAATGAGTTACTATTCAAAATATGTATTAGCTGAGATATTATGTTATATTTTTCATTAGTCCTGTCACTGGCAGGTTACTATGTGGTTTTGAAGTGTTGGCAAAACTATTACTTTCTTCATAACTAAAACACCTCTATTTGACAGCTCCCATATGGTTTTTCATCCAAAAACAGCTACAAGCTCTTTAAACCATTAACACCTACTGCATAGGAAGGGTTCCGCCCGTCCCATCAACCATCCTTACGACTATCTGACATCTAGGAATGAAAGATAAGATTTAAACAAAACTGCCGGCCTTCTGAAAACCACACAAGGCCTTTCAGACGCTAATAAAAACAGGGTGTGGATACTTCTTAAATACCAGACTTTTTAGAAACCACAGACATGGTTTTCAAGAAGAAATGATCCACGGCACTTCCCATCTGAACTGCCCAGCTACACATTACCATGGCGAAAATAAGCTTAACAATTTAATGACATTAAATGATATGTCTAGCTTTCAGACTTTTTATAAAGAGCCGCAAATCGTGTCAGTAAAATCTCAAATCCCTCCTATGTAATACTCCTGCTTAATAGTGCTTTAAATATAGTATGTTTTTAGCGCTCACAAGCTAGTTATTCGCAGCCTCTGCTCCGAAGATCTTAGTTGGAGGACAACACTGCTTTTTTTCTAACTTCTCTTGAGCAGCCACAAATAAAAACGTTTGTCAGCATGTTTGATCTGACTCAAATGCCAGCTGCATAAATTACTCATTACTCATTTCATATGGATCTTATGCAAGCCCAGGTGTGCAAAGCTCATGCAGCACCCATCTGGCAACCGTAATTAGGTAATCCAGCAATCCAGCCAGAGATCTTCTACCTCCGGGCCTCGGGAGCAGATCTCCTCTATAGTCTCCTCGAAACAACATTCTCTTTGACACGAAGCTTCTGCCACGAACACACACAAACACTTCAGGAATCATTTGTTTGCTTTTTGTTGTTGTTGCACTAATCCAAGATTAAATCTCATATTGGACATTGTCGCAACAATGCCCTGAGAGCACAGCTTCTATCACCAAGTATCTGACACCACAAAGCGCTTCACGGGTGAGTAACCCCTCCTTGTTGTTTTAAAGGGTAGTCATTTTGGATTAATGCTTTCCTTGGTGTCACCTGCTCAAAGAGTTCCCCACTGTTTGATTGTCAGGAGTCTAATATCAGCCACCACGTCGGAGATGATTTTAATTAACTCTCCGCCAAAACAACACTCTCGAGCACTGCAAGAGTTCCGCCCAACTGCGCTTTAATGCTTTCAACTAATTTCCTGAACACAACAGGGAGAAGCTATGATGCAAAACGATCCGATGTGGCAAAATCCAGCGCGTTCAAAATGCTATAAAAGGGGATGATACGATCTCGGGGGGTCAGAACAACGAAGCTGAAGAGCTCCGGCAAGAAACTCCTTCACGAAACCAAGGCTGCAGCACCTCCTGGAAGATCTTCACCATGAGACAGTCGCTTATGTCCGTCGTCTTCGCCGCAGCACTCTTGATCGAGTGCTATGCACTGTCAGTGGCGTCGCCAGTGGGCAAGACTGACGACGGCTCCTTGGAGCGGGACACTTTCGCCTCGCTGCTGAGCGACGACGCGACAGAAAACGGCCTCGGCGACGCAGATCCGGCCACTAGCAGAACCAGGAGACAGAGGGTAATCGTCATCGCCGATCCGAGCCTGTGGAGGGACCTGCGGGTGCTGCACAGCGGAGTGTCCCTCTACAAGCGGAGAGCTGACGACAACAGCCAGGTCATCGAGCAGAGAGACGACGGCCAGGACCTGAACATCCCCATCCTGAGGAGGGACACAATGAGGTGCATGGTGGGACGGGTGTACCGGCCATGCTGGGAAGTCTAGGACATTTTGCTCTGCTCGTCCAGGCGCCCAAGCAGCGGAAGACCACCATACTTTTGGGCAGCCTCAGGCTGAGTTGCAACATAATCCAAATATCTATGTATTATATTTAAATTATTGCAGATCTGAGAATTAAAACCCCCGAATTCTGCCTTAAGTCTTGTGCATGTTTTGTATCTGTCTCACTGCTATACTCTTACTCCTAAAACTGAGATGTTGAGGGTTAGAGTTCTACTTTCAGATCTGTTCATAAGTGATGAATAAGAAGAACTGGGAAGATCATCAGAAATCTGTTCACCAGGAAATGGTTATAGCACGTAACAGCACAATCTGTCGTTACTTTAATGTTTGCTTATGGATTAAAAAAGATACAAAGTGTTAATTTGTGAGCTTTAGAGGTGCTGGTAGGTTTACTGTTGAACTTTGGACGGAGCCAGGCTAGCTGTTTATCTCTGCCTCCAGTGTTTATGCTAAGCTAAGCTAATCACTTCCAGGCTTCAGCTCCATACTTAACGCACGTAAGAGTCGTATCGATCGTCTCATCTAACTCCCAACAAAAAAAGCCAAAATGACCGAAATATCGATAACCCCCTGGACAAACAATACCACTCTCCGTCTATCTTTACAGTGTTTAAGTAACGCCGCCAGGGCGTCCCCCAGGGCGTCCCCCAGGGCGTCCCCCAGGTCTACCCATGTGGGAAGGTTTTTTAAACTAAACTATATTAGGCTATACAACAAGTAGCAAAATCCTTTGAAGAATAACTGAGCGCATACCAGTATGTGTGTATGTTGTAGGCAAGTGAGCGAGAGACAGAGAGAGAGACAGAGAGAGACAGAGAGAGACAGAGAGAGAGACAGAACGTTCTGAGGCACTGTAATTCAAACAGCGCTTTCAAGCTGTGGAGCGGAGTTTGCTTCACGGGGAAAACAAAAGACTCTCACCCAGGAAACGTGTGTTCGTATCTGGGAGTGTTTTCATCCAAACCACAATCTTTTTCCTAAATTTAACTTCGTTTTGGTTCTGGTTTTAAACTTAACTAGTCGTCGACGCATGATGCTCACTTTTTGTCGGCTAAACTCAACTGCAATGGCCGCTGATACGACCGACAGCTCACAGAGCTCTGTAAGGGACCGGCCGGAAGTCGCCAAGTTTCGTAAGATATCATACAAATTGCTGGGCATAAATTTCCGTACATAATATGAAGTTAGCATACAGCTTTGAATGTAGCAGTGCAGTGTGTGTACAGTTTAGGCTATTTGTTGATGATGAACTCCTCAAGACCCATGCCAAGTTCCATTTCACTTATTTCTGCCAAAAGTAATAATAAAATAACTTACCAAATTATACTATAATTATTATAAAGGGTAATATCGATAAAAATTACCAATAAGCAGTATCGGTATCAATATCGGTATCGATCAAATTAATAATAACAATTATACCCATCCCTACTAATATTCCATTATAATTCCTAATGTGACAATATTCCAAATGTGATATGGGTCATGAGTATATAGTATATGGGTCTCAAACCCCATTTGTTTTCTTATAAACATCTGCGATGGGAAGAGTCGACTCGATGACCCCAATGACTTGCCTATTTACAGACAGATTTTCACATAAAAGTTTGTTCCATCAGATCCTGCATTCTGGTAAATGACTACCGTCTTACGTGTTCGGGTGGAATCCGGCCTGCAGAACAAAGGCAGGCTCTTGGGAGAGTATTTCCAACAAGAGCATCAGGCTAAATGATTTTGTAAGCTCTGCAGATGTGTCCGGCCCTCAATTCAGCAGAAGCAGGATTTAATAGAAAATGGCATATCAATCAATCAGGATAGGAATGAAGCTTCCTGACGTCCAGTAAACATCAATTACAGATGATTTGGCTCATTATAGCTGCTTTGGCTTCTGCAATGCCAAATGCAGCTCATAATGAAGATCCACAGATTCAAACACAGATGTCTTTATGCACAATTTATTGAGCAATTAGGTTTTGGAAACTGTACCTCTACCAAATAAGTAGTTTACGGACCTGTTTATCTATTAGCAGGACATCTCAAAAAAGTGTGAAACCTGAATAAAATTTGGTTAAAACTTTCTTGCACACCATCTCTTTTTCATCCTGTTTCTATCCTTCCATTATTATTAATGACATACGAGGTCCAGTTGTGCTCATAATTCATAATTTCTGTGTGAAGTCTCTGTGACACCAGAGAGGATAGATTAAGCCTTAAAGCTTTAGCGTGTAACTTTTTTTATAATAATGAACATCCGTTACATTCAAGCCACGTTGCTACAAAGCTAATTAAGACTATCAGCTCCACACAACTCTCTCTGGATTTCTCAGTATGACTATGTTCAGAAGATTTTGCCGTCCGGGCAACTTTCGCTCGCATAAACTCGAGTGAAGATAATGACCTCTTCTGAAGAGTCCATCATGTTTTTTTAATCCTCCGTGTCCTCCTTGGCTACTAGCAACTGCAAGGGGTGGGGGCTGTACGCAATCACGGAAGGCTTGTATCATGTGTGCCGACAGTGTTGTTGTCATTACTAGAAACTACACACTATAGCTTTAAGGTGCAGTAAGGCGCAGAATGATGATCTGTTCATGTGGGAGTTCATATTAATTCAAAGTGTGTGGTCAGGCATGTAGGTCCAGTTGTAACTTGTGAAACAGCAGCTGGTTGGAAAAACAATTAGGCTGAAGACTTCGGCAGATATCCAGCATGTGAAAAATGTAATGCCTACTCTGACAAAACGACTCATAAGCCACAATTTGGAAAACTGTGGTACTTTGTAAACTGTAAGACTATTTAATGCCCTGTTTGACAACATGAGAACAGTTTTTGCAAAGCAAATCCTTTAATTGTGATAAGTATTAGTTGATAAATCATAATGGTTTTTCCTAGCAATGAAGAACAGAATGACTATTCAACTCCAGGACACTGATCATTTTAGCCATGCTAGTGGCATGGCTTTAGGGATTGCAATGATGGTTGGTTGGTTGGTTTTGGTTGCTTGGTTGGTTGGTATGTCAGTCCCCCACTACTGTCTAGATGGAAATATTTCCACAGCTATTCTGTGGATTGTCATCTAATTTTGTACAGACCTTCATGATCCCCAGAGGATGTTTCCTACTGACTTTGGTGATCCCTGACTATTCCTATAACGCCACCATCCGTTTTACTTTTTTTTTGTTTGTCTGGACAATTGGATGGATTGTAATTAAATTTTGTACAGACATTCATGGTTCCCCAGAGGGCGAATTGTAAGAGTTGTATCCCTACTAGCAGGTCAACATTTCAATTAATCTGCCTCGGCTGTACTTTAGTGTGTTAACAAATGTTAACATGGCATTCTACCTGCTCAATATCAGCATGCTAAGATTGTTTAACTGTGTTTACATTAGAAAAGCTAAATGGAAACGCTCACTTGAGGTGGTTTTTGCCTTTTTCAAAAAAAAGAGTTAAATGGGATATGGAAATGCCTTTGATGAATGAGTTCTGATGTAGGGAACATTTAACTCACATGGCTGATAAGCTGTTTCTGCTGTTGGCGTCTTCTCTTGTATTCCCATAACGTGTCTTCATCTCTGGACATCATGAAACATGGCTAATAGCTGCCTTGAAAGCGACATCTTTATCTTGTATATGGGTTAGATGGCCAAGAAAACTTGTTTTGTCTCCGGTTGGCAACCTCTACTTCTTCTACTCTGTTTACTGGCGGATTACAGCCATGCGTAGCCTATATCGCCAACTTCTGATGAAACTACGCCGTAGCCTAATTTATTTACTCCAAACCAGTTGATGGAAATGAGCCTAATTTGCATATCTTTTTTGCAACATTTCAAAAGCTGGCTTAAATTTCGCTTGACAATTGATTGGAAACACTGTCGGTATATTAGCATACAAACCACCACCATTGTAACAGCTGGAACTCACCGCACGCGTAAGCAGCGCGTATAGCAGTGTAGCGCCCATGTTATCTAATCTGTCCGGCCTCTGTCTCAACACTAATGCACGTGGTGTGTTCCAGCTGTTACATCTAACTCACCTCAACTGCTGAAAACCAAAAACAAGTGTTAGACTTCAACCTTTCTTTAAAATGGACACTACAGAGTCACAGAGCTGCTAGCTTGGTGGTAGAGTCTTGGCCTTGTTTTATTATTGACGAATAGTTTTACTGGATCTCACCAACACTGATTAATCTTAAAGGGTTATTAATGAGTCATAATGTCAGGAAGATTTATTAATGTAGCGTAAGCAGAATTACATCAACTTTTTTTCTAACAGATAGAAATCCCTACTGCCGTTTCCCCTGTTTGACATTCATGCTCCATAAACTCTTTCCCATTATGCTTCAAGTCCTTGACTTTAATACAAAAGCCTTTTCCTTTAAAACTATGAAAAATTACAAGTAGAGCCTTTTGTTATTTACTGACCTCATAGTAGTACGCAAATCAGGTAATCGTTTTATGGGAAGGTGTATAGTTTTACCGATAAGTGTGGGGAGCAACATCTGGAAACGGTTAAACGAGAGCCTGTGCAACCTTTTTTAAATCAGTTGTTTGGTTATATTAGGGTTTTAATTTCACTTACCATGAATGTTATCAGTCTGATAAATTTCAAATTCTTCCCTGAGATGTTTCTCAGGAGTTTTTTTAAATTATATTATAGTATAGTATAATTTACTGTTGCCAAATGAACTCACTTCAATCATTGACGGAAAATAAAACAGCGGCCCTGAAGAACATTCTTGGTATAATACTCTGTGATAAAGTGTGATATGATAATGGCCTGTAAATTGGGTTTATGAGTTTAATAGTATTTTTTCTGTTTGTTCCAGGTCACAGAGTCCTCCTTTACACAAATACAATGATGTTGTCCTCCTTCTCACCAATTTAGGAGAATTACATCATTGTATATACGTAGCGTATTACTGTGGCTGAATAAATGCTACGTCCTTAGAAACATGAAGATAACTACTTGGCTTGTTAGAGAATCTTCTTTTTAACATGATTAATTACCCTTCTGCTACGACAATGCTACTGTAGCCTATCTGTAGACAAAGAATCATATTGTTTTTATGTTTGTTTTCAGAGGTTTCATTGTCTTCCAACATTGCTTGTGAACACTGTGTTGTAGCCTAACTAACCTCAAGGATACAACCAAATACGCAAGCAGATCAGCTTTCACTTTCATATTAGCCTGTTAGCCAAAATGTTTCGTTAGCTGCCAAACTCCACATCCATATGCCAAAATGACTTGGCCCTATTTACTTGTCACTAAAAGGCACAAAATACATAAGTGACATATTATTTAGAGCCGGGGTCTTTTATAGGCCAAGGACCCCTTAGCTTAAAGAGAGAGTAGGGACCCTTACTACATATACTGTACTGTACTAACAATTGAGTTGCATATTAAACTAGGCTGGATGGATGAAAATGAAGGGATATTATTTATACTTAAGATTTTAATGTTAAACATACATGTGGAATCACAGTGAATCCGGTTTGGCTACCTTACCTATAGTAAGCTTATCTTCAATGTGTAGATTTTTTTTTGCCGCAAATAGGCCAATTTATATTTGCTATTAAAATGTTGGATTTATATATCAGACGTATTTTCATTTATGAAAAGAAACTTGAAAAAAATATAATTTTAAAATAATTTGGCAGCCCCTCCTGCACTAACTCTGAGGACCCCCCTGGGGGTCACGGACCTCCTGTTGAAGATCTCTGGTTTAGAGCAACAACAAAGCCGTGCAGAGATTTGTCTCATCCTACTGGTTCGTAAGCAAACAGCATCACCTGTAATAATCAGCGTCAACAAGAAATACTGTCAAGATACGCAGAAAAGAGTCACTTTACTGAGTTCCTTCTGTATTGCTTGAAAGGTGAGCTTTTCTTCACCAAAAATGACCAATTTAGTATTTGACTTGGTTTCTGGTCTGGCAGTTTTAGCCTATTGCAGTTAAAGTCAACACCAACAATTACAGTTAAATGCAGATGTACACAGAAGCCTTTAATTATCTGTGATTTCCCATTGAGTTTTTGTATTACACTTATAAATAAACTCTCAGCCCAATGATGCTACAGTTAATTACGGGATTAAAAGCGGTTTGTATCCTCTGTAGGGAGGCTTTTGTCATTTCTTCCGGAAGAGTGGCACTATAAATAGCTGAGGAACAGCAGGAGAAAGGTTAGCTATCCATTGAAACTGTCTTAGACTTAAAAGGGTGGAAAGCACCGACTGTCAGCTTCATGCTACACACTCACTGAGCCCCCTTTCTCCCGAACAATTCCATTTAGGATCTTAAGAAGCCTCTGGGCAGTTGAACTCAGTGAATGGGGATTTAATGAGCGTGATACCTCTTGAGTCGGGATTTAAAAGAAAGAATTAGAATTACAGCATTTTGGAGGGCAATAAATGCACAGACAATTTGACTTAGGGACAGCAGAAACATACTGTCAATGTAGAGTCCATTTTCATACATGGTTTAACACAAAGTACAGGTCAGGATAAAAAATGTCCCATAGATCATAGGTCTGCAGCACCTTTTAAATCCTGTTTCCTTATGTGGCTCTCTGATGTGCAAAGCAGAATGATTGGCATTTTAACCTTAGATAGGAGTGCATAGAGGGTTTTAACATGCTAATGTTTTGGCAGCGGAGGCCTGCAATAGTCTGAAATGGCTGAAACAGCTGACGCAGTGAAAGGAGGTGAACACATGACGGATAATTATAGCAGAAAAGGATCATCTGTGTATGGCTCCTGCACATTTTTGTTTATTCAACAGTGCTCGTTTTGCACAGTTTACAACAAATGGCTTTCACCCTCAATGGGGCACCTTGGAGAAAAAGAAAAGAACATCTGGAACCCATTTTTGGCAAAGTGATTATTCTGTCTGGCCTGTCACGATAAACATCGGAGCATTGTTTTACCAAATTGCAACTTCGCTATTTTTTTTTTTATGCATGCCCCTGAGATATTTAGTCTAGCTTACTTGTGAAATTGAATACAACGGTATGCTAAATCTCATACTGGAACATGGCTTTGCCAGGAACAGTTCCTAAAGCATTCATTTGTTTGACTTTAGTTGAGTTTGTATGAAGATGCATTGTGTGAGTTTTTGACAAGGATGCAGAATTTGAAGATTGTGTGAAACGGCATAATTACTTCCTTGAAAGGGGATTTTATGATGGGTCGTTAAACCATGAAGCATCAATCGAAACCAATTATGGAGAAAGAGGCAGTTTTATGTGATAGGACAAAGATGTATTGACTGAATATTTTTGTTTCGTCTGCTAGTCCAGCACGAGATCACCACGGAAATTGTTTTGTGTTCTTTAGAAATCACACACACAGAAATGAACATTTACCTTATCAAGTTGTCATGGCAAACAACGTCCTAGATAGACATCTAGTAGAAAGAGAGTAACATCCCGTCGTGGCACATGCGTTTGCAGCACCAGCAGCGTTGTAGTACTCGAGATCGGTCTTGGTCTCAAGACCACTTTTTTTAAAGGTCTTGCTCTCGTCTCGAAATGGACCGCATTTTTACTCGATCTTGTCTCTGATTAAGAGGATTTAGATTTTATTTCAAGACCGGTCAAGACCACAACTGTCTTTTGGTTATTTATATCAAGGCATTTCTCATGATACACTTATGGCAATAAAAGAGGTGAATGAAGAAGAATCTTCATTTGTTTTCTGTGGGTGTTTTTTTATGGTGATGTGGATCTTTCAGATCAATTTGAGGAGTGCTATTGTGCCTATGGTTGGCATTTCCCACATTTTATCGTGGCACTGCTCTGGTCTTGGTCTTGACTCAGTCTCGCCCTGCCTCCATGCACTCTGGTCTTGGTGATGACTTGGTCTCGGTGTAGGTGGTCTTGACTGTAACACTGATTTCCACATCACTAGCTTCTCCTTTCCAAAACCTAAACTTCCTGTACGTATTTCAGATTAAATGCTGACCAATAAGGGGATATTTAGATGCAAGAATTTCCCTAGATTTCTGAAAATAATTGGGGACGCTCTCAAGCTTAAATATTTTGTGTGATGAGCTAATTTGGGCTTATTTAAGATACAATCTTGGCCCATTAACTCTTGATAAATGCAGCAGGTCACAGTGAAAACCCCGGCCATTGTATTGTTTTTTTTTGCCGCACTTTACTGATCCCTGAGGAGGACGTCCACTTCCTACCTCGATGGAGGGTGAGCGTACAGAGGACAGGGGTCAGTCAGACCCCAGAGACCCCAGAGACTCCAGACTCAGCTGTTAGCCTGAGGATTGGAGTGCAGTGAAAGGTCTTGAGGCAAACAGGAAGTGATTTGTAGATCATAAGTTGAAAGTCTCCAATATGATCATAGTGTGGTTCTGGACCTCTAAATGTACACATTCCCACATATATAACATACACAGTACAACGTACAACTTCACACACATGCATATGTTTGCCAGATTTAAAAGAAAAGAGCATTATTGCATGCTTATCAAACTATTAGGTCTTGAAAATTTGTTTTTTAATGCTTGATTGAAAAAAAAAGCATCAGTACCACTAAATCATCCACACATTAGTACACATAGTAGATTGAGAAAATTAAAAATGCATGTATGACAATGCACTTTTCAAATGTAAAAACTGATTCATACCAAGTTTTATATACACATCTAAGAGATAAATGGCATTAACATTTTTCAGTGAGTTATATTTTATTTACATACAGGTATATATTTTTGAAAGTATATTTGATCAGACGGTGTCCATTTTGTTTTAAAGGGACAGTTCACCCAAAAATCTGAAATATATTGTTTTCCTCTTACCCATAATGCTATTCATCAATCTAGATTGTTTTAATGTGAGTTGCCCAGTTGAAATATCGGCTGTGGAAATGTATGCCTTCTTTCAAATACAATGGAACTACATAGCACTCTATTAGCTAATAGCTTGTGGAGTTTAAAGTGCCAAAAAATACATTTGAAGGCTTCCTTCTGAGTGATAATACGGTCGGCGGGGGTAGTTGGGTAGAAAAAAAAAATAGTTCCTATGAAACTTCACACAACCGGGTCTGTGGATTATCTTGAGTAACCGGGTCAGGATTTTTATAAAGAGACATTGCTGTTGAGTTTTTCAAGCACCACAAGCTGAACGCCAACTAGTTCCATTATATTGGAGAGAATCTCTACGGCAGATATCTACAATGGCCAACTGACACCAAAACTATCGAGATTGATAAATAGCACAACAGGTAAGAGGAAATTATGTATTTGGATTCTGGGGGGAACTGTCCCTTTATGGTGAACATCTGCTCTACCATCTGTCTCAAGCCATAAACGTCGTACTTAATCTCTAGATGTATTGCATTAAGTGCAGTGATAATGACTGGCTCTATGTGAATGAAACCTGATGCTAAAATCTAATTTGGTTTGTCTCAATTCTTTGTTCCTTAATATGATCAGCCTGATAGTTTGGTCAACCAGTTACATGGCATCTGGCGCCAAAGGGCTCTCCGATGTCCAGTGCCAAATGCTGATTGAATTCCCATCAGTCAGTTTCAATAATCAGTGTAACAGCTCAACATGTTTGAGCATGACTAGCTGTTAATCACCAGAGACAAAAGCAGCTTGGAGAATTAGATATGTTTGAATGCCCTATCTTTCAGGAATCTATGCAGTTTTAAAAGGTAGCTCTTTTTCCCCCAGTACAATGTGATTGACAATGTCTCCCATTCACACACCAACGCCATCGCCATCGCCATCCCTATCGCCATTGCCATCGCCATCGCCATCGCCATCGCCATGCAGCCCTGACTTTCAGGGGGCAATTTGGGGTTCAGTGTGGAAGTGTTTAGTACATTTTCAAACAGCACACTGAAGCCCCAACATTGTCACTGAAATAATCATAGCTTTTAACAGTGGAGCTCCTCCTGATTGGTGGAGAGCACCATTGTCAGCTCAGCGGTAACATACAGTGCGCTACCAGGCCCCCAGGAAGTACACCGTGCTTTGAAGTAAATTAAACAAAGTGACCAAACAGTGGAATAACAACTCAATCCAGCCCAAAAAAGACTTACATGGCGAAAAAGATTTTTTTTGGAGTGACCCTGTGAAATGGCTCGTTTCACTATCAGAATTTGACCCATTCAGTCCGATAACATTTGGAAAGTCTAGAAGAGACGCACGATTAAATCATTTAATCCCCATTCAAGTTAGCAGAGCACTCAACCGGAAGTAGCCGTCTCGGCCAGCAGAAATCTCTATTGTGCGTACTTTATGGGCCCAGCCCCTGAGGAACAGCACTCAGCCTTTTTCAGTGGCCACTGGCAGTATTGCAATGACAAATCTCCCTGCTGCCCAGTAAGGATTTTCCCACTATTGTAAAAACTGAAAACTGCTGCCAGGACACCTCTAACTGCAAACAAGGTCGGCTATGACTTTTCTATTTCTTCTATTTCTATTCTGAATTTTATATCCATGGACTTTTTATATTTAAAAAAGCTTCCCTCTAGCTGAGAAAAGTGATTTCAAAACCTGTGACATGATGCGTTCACTTACTGTCGTATGTACTCAGGTGAATTTGAGCGGCTTATGATGTAATCGCACACCTTAGAAAAAACTACACAATCAGTCACTGTGTAACTTGTAACTGAAATATTCAAATCAGCAAAGTACTGTGTGAACTTATTCAGTAACAGACTCAGAAACACTTTGACATGTGGGCAGGTGAAGGATTTCGATTTCTTTATTTAAAAGGGACGACGCAGATTAATCAACATGAGCACAAAGTCCAACGTATTGTATGGTTATATGTAAATGTGCCAGATTTAGCCATGCAGGCTCATTTTCCTCTGCAGTCCCTAGATTCATAAAATCAATCTGAATCAAGCAATATTCACACACAGATTTTAAAGTTGTGATGCGTGTCCCTTTCCTGTACTTAGGGGCCTCATGTCCAACATAGTCATAGGCCCCTGGACACACACTATTCCATCCATCCTCCATCCTTAAATATCCCACAGATCTCAGAGCAGTGACACACCAGACGTTAGCTTGTCCCAGTGATTTGAAGACCTTTCCAGGCTTCATGAAGCCCTTTGACCAGAGGGTGAGCGACATACAGATTGACAGGGAGAGAGAGAGAGAGAGAGAGAGAGAGAGAGAGAGAGAGAAAGGTGGCTCTTGGCAACGTGGTTACTTTTTTCTCTCCCGACTTTGTTGGGGACTGTGTTGACTTTCCTCTGTGTTTTAGTGTTTTTGCTGTGCATTCTACGAGCTGAACTTCCCAGAAATGAGGCTCTCCAGCAGACCAGCTGGAGAGCGGAAATACCTCACACTTCGTTTGGCTTAATTTTGACGTGATTGTCCAAGTTAAAATGCCTTTTTTTTTTCATGTCCGTAGCCTCTCCCGAGGGCTCCCTGTGTTCAAAATGTAGTAGGAGTGCAGTGGGAATACATTTGAAGTCAAGTGGTTATTTACGTTATAAAGCACCTCATGGAGATGAGCAGTCGTTCGGATAAGGACTGTATGCGCTCGCTTGTGTACGACAGCAGATTGTTCGGTTGAGTCAGTTCACTCAGGCTTTTCCTCTGTTTTTACCCTCTTCACATCTCACACATTAGTGTTGACACTCAGGAGCCTGTCACCCGGAGTGACACATAAGTAATGGCTGCATTTTACTTTGGATCACTTCAATCTGAGTGTCCATTCATATTCTCTCCTGGCAGGCTCTCAGTATCAGATTGATGAAAAGTAAACCTCCAGTTGTAAGGAGGATGGTGTGTAATCTTTGTCAGTGGTCGGCCTATATAAAAGATGGACAACGCTTCTCTACTTCCTCCCTGCACAAAAGTGAAGCCAAAATATTTTCATCCTTGAGTGTGTGTGTGTGTAGAGCTGGGCAATATATCGATATTATATCGATATCGTGATATGAGACTAGATATTGTCTATATTTTGGATATTGTAATATTGTAATATGACATGTGTTGTCTTTTCCTGGTTTTAAAGGATGCATTACAGTAAAGTGATGTCATTTTCTTCTTCTATTATTTGCATTTACCCACTTAGTCATTATATCTACATTACTGATGACTATTTATCAAAAATCTCATTGTGTAAATATTTTGTGAAAGCACCAACAGTCAACACTACAATATCATTGCGGTATCAATATCGAGGTATTTGGTGAAAAATATAGTGATATTTGATTTTCTCCATATCGCCCAGCCCTATGTGTGTGTGTATATAAATGTATTTTTGTCTGGTTAAGATCCAGTTGAAGGCCACCGGAAGTAGGGGTGTAGGAAATAGAAAAGGGGTCTTGTGTCCCCCTCCCTGCAAAAATGCTAAGTTCCAAGGGAACTGCTTTTCTGTTGGCTTTTATTTTTATTCGTCACCCATCTGTACTTTAACAGCTTTGGTATAGAATTGAAGTGGGGCCTCACTTTCTTGTCAAATATGTCTCAATTTTTTCAGTTTTCGGATATTCTCCCTCAGCATTCATTCATTTAGTCATTAATGAACCGTGGTTACACAAGCTTTACTCACATATAAACCCAGTATTGACCGTGTTATCCCTTGACCACCGTGGCCTGTTGGTACAGTGAGGCCTGTTGGTACAGTGAGGCCTGTTGGTACTGTGAGGCCTGTTGGTACAGTGAGGCCTGTTGGTACAGTGAGGCCTGTTGGTACTGTGAGGCCTGTTGGTACTGTGAGGCCTGTTGGTACAGTGACCTGCTCACACAGACTCACACGACAGAGCTGTGCTCCGCTAAAGCTGACTCCATCATTCATTTCCAGGTGTCCTTGTCTGGCTCCATTGGGCCGGGTGACATCATCATCACCCCCCTTCCCCCCTACCCTCTTTCTCCTCTTCCCCTGCTGTCTCTAATGGAGGCCCGTAGCTGGTGAAGGGGCCTTTTGAATAATTTAGGAGCTCTGGTGCACTTTTATAACCTGGCCTGCAAGGCTAGCTGGGACATTGGCCCTAAGTGCATTAGTATAATAGTCGGGGAGAAAACTAGCCCTTATTGACTGATATAATCAATAACTGTGCTTCTGTTCGCTGTTGAGTCCCTGGAGGTTGTTGTTGTCTGTGTGTGTGTGTGTGTGTGTGTGTGTGTGTGTGTGTGTGTGTGTGTGTGTGTGTGTGTGTGTGTGGGTGTTTGTGTGTAGGATGAACAACCAAACTACCAGAAAACACTCATGAGAACGAGAAAAAAAGAAAAAAGTAACCTCACATAATTACACTTTGAGGAAAATCGGTTTGTTCCTGATTCTCGGCAAAATTAAACAGCTGATGAATAATTGGAGCAATTTGATTGATTTATTGATTGATTCATTCATTCATTTCTTGACAATGCTGAGTGAGGAGCCGTCCGTATATCGGCTACCAATGAGAAACCTAATTTCCCCCTCGGCAAGGCAAAGGAACTCCACCGAGCTACGTGCATTATGTGTCTGAGGCGACCAGAGAGGGCTCTGTGATCACGTCAATTTGTTGTTGTTTTTAGGATGGACAGCAGACGTGACAAATGGCGTGATTATCCAAGCCTTCGAGAGTGAGATGAGAGTCCTCGGCATTGGCAGAGGAGGAGGAGGAGGAGGAGGAGGAGGAGGAGGAGGAGGAGGAGCTCATTTTCATCAGGTGAAAGCTGAAGAAAAAAAAAAAAAAAAAAAAAAAGGACTTTGTTCTAATTTACCAAAGTGCTTACTCAGCACTGTACTCAGAAATGTTATCACTGTTTGTGTTTGCACTGTGTGACATATTTGACTTGGTGACAGGCAGACAGGTGTTACAGTGGAACTGTGTGTAATATACATTCATTAAATATATTTCCATTCAGTAATTACCTTAAAAAAAAAAAGCCTTCAGTGATCGTGCACAGCCCCCACCCCTCCTCCTTCACGCAGTTGTTTGTAACCAAGGAGACACAAAGGATAAAAAAAAAACATGATGGACTCTTTAGAAGAGTAAATTATCTTCACTCGAGCTTCCGCGCGCAAAAGTCACCGGACGACACATGCTGAGAAAACCAGAGAGAGTTGTGTGGAGCTGATAGTCTTAATTACATTTTTATCAATTAATTTGGCAATGGCTTGAATGAAATGGGGTTTTTGCGCACCATAGCTTTAAAGATGACTAGGTGTAATTCTGTGAGTGAATGAAAAAAAGGTGAGAAAAAAAAGAAGAAAAAGAGTTTAGATTTGTAAATGCACCCATGAATTCAGGCTGTATAGGTTCCAATGAGAAGCGGTGGAGGTGCCAGGGCTTAGTGGCAAACGGTCTCTATCAATCTCTGGGTCGCATGCAGATACCAAAGGGAGATGGCCAAGTGACCCCGGAGGTTGATTTACAATGTGTCAGCAGCAGCAGCAGCAGCAGCAGTGTATCCTCCTCCCCTCCTCCCCTCCTCCCCTCCTCCCAGCACACGGAGGATTTATCACAGCTCCGTGGCGATGTGTGCCAGGCAGCCTGAGTCCCCACACAGGTCAGATTACACCATACTGTAGCTACCAGGAGAGGTCTCTGTGCACGCGGCCTACACCACTTTCAAATTAAAGAACAAAATGGTGCTATTTACTTCATGAGGAGAAAAAAAAAAATCACACATCCAATTTTGTTTTTCCATGATTCTTTTTTAGGACATAAATGCCTTGAAATATACATTCAAAATCAACAAAGCAAACTTGAAATACTACCTTATTACATGTTTCCTAAACCAGTATGACACTTGTCATCATAGAAGGGAATAATGTACTAAGAAATCAACAAATCACAGCAACAAGCGCTAGATTCATGTCCCGGCTTGTTCTCATTATTACTGATCTCGTAAATCAAAACACAAACACTGGCCCAGTTCCCTCGATGTAAAACAGTGATATAACCTCTGATAGTTTCAGTGCGTGACAACATTAACTTAACAGCCCTTTAGTGGTTATTATTAAAGGTTATTGCACAGTGATGTCAGTCAGGTTAAAATACAGAGAACATTATAAGTACAAACTAGTGGTGCTTCAGTCAGTATATTGTAATGTGAACATCAAGATGTAGCCCACTGTACGTGACCACTGGTGAGGAGGTTAGTAATATGCATTTCTGAGCCAGATTAGAACAGTTTTAAGAAGAAGACATGTTCTATTCTTAAATGAGTCTGCCAGCTCAAAGGATCAAAGAAATAGTTGGTTTTAAGACTTGTCATTTCTGAAAGTGAACAGCTGTGTCTATGTCATCCACGCTTGTCGCCGTTTTTGTGGCCATTTCTCTGTTGCTATTTTTCGGAAATGTAGCTTGCGCTGATGCCACCATTCTTTCTTTTTTCATATTATATTTGTGGCATTTTTAGGCATTTATTATGACAGGACAGCTTAGACATGAAAGGGAAGAGAGAATGGGAATGACATGCAGCAAAGGGCCGCAGGTCGTAAGTCGTACCTGCGGCCGCTGCCTCGAGGACTGAGCCTCTGTATACCAGGTGAGCTACCCAGGCGCCCAATGCCACCATTCTTAATCCCGCCTACAATGCTCTGATTGGTTGATTGTTTCTCTAATCCAGGGGTGTCAAACTCAACTTCACTAAGGGCCACACTGGAAAATAAGAATCACATCAAGGGCCAGACATGTTTAGTTTATTGATAGGCTTTTATTTAATCGAAAAAGTAAAATATATTTGACTGTATTATTGCATGTGTCATATAGTCTCCTCACTTACAGTTTGGTCAACATAAAGTCCTAAAGAAGTCAGGAAAAAGTTCCTCAGCCATCATAGAAAGAAGCGCCTAAAAAAACGTCAGAAAAAGTGACCAAAACAAGGTGGGCCAAAATGTATTGTGAACCTAAATTGATATGCGGGCCGGATCATAATCTGTGAGGGGTCGGATTTGGCCCGCGGGCCTTGAGTTTGACACATGTGCTCTAATCGGTCTGGTATCAGGGGCACGTTCAACCTCAAAACGTTGTGCACCTTTTTGTTATGGTTTGCGCGTTTCTGCCTTAGAATTTGGAGATTCGGACTTCCGAGCACAAACGCACCATGAGTTTTCTCTCGTTTGGTGGGTGTGTCAGAGATGTTACCCAATCAGCAGCAGGGTGTTCAACGCACCCCTGTTTCAGTTTAAATAAACGTTTTGCTTTTTTCTCGGGGATGAACGTGCCCCTGCCTACAAAATGCCCTCATCAAATCAGATATGGGTTATACTAATGCATTATTTGGTGCAGAAACACTCGTCAACAAGTTCCAAATGCAACTGTACAAACTACTCCTGCCTTTAAAAGCATGCCATTGGCCAATTTCTTCCTGTTAGAAAGTCCACTAGCACCTGAAAATTGTTGGACCAAACCTATTTATCCCCAGAAGTTGCGTTAGTGAAGGCCAGTGGAAAACTCTCATCTGGGGAGGTGAACAACCAACGTTCACATCCCTGCAACCACACTGTACTCTGAGCTGGTCCAGTGGAGCTGCTCAGTTGCCAAAAAAAAACCTCTGAAAGCCCAAACAAGATAATCAAATCATTTTTGTCTCCCCAAAACAACATCTCTTGCCAAAAGCGTGCATGTTATAAAAGTTTGGGTTTCTACAGTGGCTTTTTTTTTGGTATATATTAACTTAATTTCTGTTTGTAATGTGTGCAGTAAACTAAAAATATATGTTTGAGACCTCATCGACACTGTGACAAGGACCAGAACTTTGGTCTTACTTTTATTTTAGTAGCTGTTCTGGAGCTGTCAATCATATCACATGATCTCGATGAGCTGATGGAGTTTACCCAGTTGTCTTGGAATTGTAAATGTTTACATTTTCTTTGTTATTCTGCACTTTTAATACTTCTTGTCCATGTTGGCTATGCTGACGAAGCTCATGTATTATGAAAGATAGCTCCAGAACAGTTATAGGTGAAATAATCAAGCCTGCATGTACTCAAATGTATTTTCATATTTCATATGTTCTATAATGTGTTATTATGATCGAGGAAGAAGATCACAGGAAGGCAAAGAGGCCCCTATGCGTGCGATGGTGGCATCTGGTTTAGATGTTTAAGTTAATAACAAATTAGAGTAACTAATTGACTAACTGATTGAGTAACAAATGGCCTTTGGAAGGGGCTACAGGATGTTTGAGTCTGTTAGAGTAGGGGGACCTGTCAGTATTAGGATGAGATCATGAATAAATTTTCCTGATGGGCGGCCCCAGAAAGTATAACATGTATGTTCAATCCTAAGATCGGGAGACACTTTGGGTACATGCAGCTTGTGTGTGTACACAGGGTTATCTCCTTTGTTCAATATTGAATAAAGCTGCCTATAATCTGAAATCATCGTAGTCGTAGTCGTCCATTTCCAGAGAGTTCCATCTCTCAAACAGCTACTAAATGGACCTTAAGGTGGGATTGTTTTGTCAACTGCTGTTTTCAAGGTGAAGAATACACTTTGAAGCTCAACGTTTAAGCCGAAGTGACACAAGGGCCTTAAGGTGCTCAGAAAACTGACTGAGTCTGCTGATGAAGACAGTGTGTTATGATCGAACGCTCCAGAACAGCTACTAGACCTTTAGTCGAGATTGTGTTGTTGGATGATTTACAGCTCTAAACATAGAGGACAGGACAATCCCTGTCTCTTAGAAAATTGCGTTCCCATACGACAACAGTGCATTCTTAATTACGTTTCCAGCAATCTGCGCACGTTGTGAAACGATCATTTTAAAAACTACTTTGTTAGGTTCAGAAGTTGCTGCATAGACTGTATAAGTGAAGTCAAAACATCTGGATTGCCCCCTAGTGACTGGCTGCAGTATAGGTCATGAATCCCGCCGCGCAAACAAAAAAACTAAAACAAAGTATACGTCAAATTTTTTTTCCCCCAAGGATGGTTTATGTAATTTTAGGTAGTGCTGATCATGATGATGTTTGTTCAAGTGATTAGTTTGGTTTTTATTAGTTTTTTTGATGCTATAAAAACAAGATAAAACATCGTGATTGACAGCTGTGACTGACTCACGATTGGTTGGACCGATCACTAACCACTAACTAATCACAAGATGGCGACGCCAATATCCGGGATATTTTGACTTGACTTTTGTTCAGTGGGAGGAAGTGGAGACATGTCCATCTTTACATACAGTCTTTGTCAGGTTTAGGAAAAAAGATCAAAATAAATAAATTAAGCGTGTCAGTGTTATGTCTGTTTGTCCCACACATTCACCCCAACATCGTAACCGCCAACTTCAATTATTGCGTTTTTCCAGTACATGGTACCTGCAGACTACTGATTGGTCAGAGAGAATCGTCACTAATCACTGCGTCATCATTGCTAGCGACAGACGGGGGTGTCCCAAACAAACCCGACATTTTTAAATAGTTTAGCCAGTGCTGTTTTTTTTTTTTTTTTTGCTGCCTCCAGCTTCTTTTGAAACAAAATTTGCCTTCTGGCTGTGGCAACAGCCGCATGCCGAGAGTCAAAAACACACCTTCGACGTTCGGTGTGTGTGTCGCGTTAGGTCACGGCAGTTTCCTGCGGCGTCGCTATGATGACCAGCCACGCTCGCCTCAGGCATGAGCTTCAGAACTCCTACCTCCTATGGAGTGCTTCTAATATCCTTCACTGGTCTCCGTCCAGAGCAACTGGATCTGTTGGTCCATTCTTATATACTGTCTATGGGCATGAGGCGGTGCTAAATCTGCAATGGAAAATGGAGGACGGGCCACTGCGGGCGAGCAGAGTCGAGCAGAGTCGAGTCGAGTCAAGTCGAGTAGGTACCATGTAATGGAAAAACGCCATTAGAAACTTATTTGTGGGGAGGCCTCTAGCTCACCCAGTGAGAGCGTTTGCCCCATCTTGGCTGAGTCCTTTGCAGCAGCGCGGGTTCGAATCTGACCTGCTGCGTGTCTATCCACTGTCTCTACACCATAAAGGGAAAAGCCCTGCAAAAATATTCTTAAAAAAGAAACTTATTTGTGATACATCAAAGACAAATGTAATCCGGGAAAAGATATGTTTCCCTCAAAAGAAAATGTTGTTATATGAAAATGTAAATGTTAGGAAACGGGACTGGACAGTACACATATTGTAATCGGGACAAAATAACATTACTTCCAGACTGCATACACACGTACGTCATTTTGAGGTGCTTTGTTTCTTCAATTCACAATAGAGACTAATCTTTGTTTAATCCTTTTTTGACATCAGCATTCAAATGTTGAATGTAAAAAGACTTCTGCTCTCCTTCCAAAGTACTCTCCCAAAGCAGTGTCTTTGGAAAGGAAACACGCCGCTCTCCTGTCTGCCACTTTTAAACAAACATGTAAGTGTAACCCTGATCGTGAGGAGAAGATGACTTCCTGCTCGCTGCTCAAGCCGTACATGGAGAGGTTAAAAGCTGGTCTGGAGAAAATCCCATTCACACCTGGCTCAAACGCTCCACTGTTCAGGCCACAATGGGAGTCTTTCTTTCCCTCATGTGACACTGAGTGTCCGAGGTCAGCAAAGTTCAGAAAGCACACGATTTTTATTTGAAAATCTATAAATTGTGAAAATGAATGCCCCTGTGTTTATTTGTGCTTCACTCCGCTCTCAAGCCCAGAGGCCTCATTCTGCTTGCCAGCTGCCAACCTATTAGCACCCCCACAGAAACCCTAACAGTGCTGCCATGGGCCGGCTGTTTGTTTGACTTTGTCATATTGAATTGAGACACGCAGACTTGGTGGACGGGAGGTGAGAATGGGCATTGACTCATTTCGAAGGGTGCACTTGTTAAACCTCGGGCCGTCTTGGCCGATGTTTAGACTGGGAACAAGTTCCAAACTTTTGACTCTGGTCTTGGATGATCCACTTGTGGGTGAGAGCTGTATTGCCGAGATACTCAGAGGTCTGAAGCCAAGCTTTGCATTCTTTCTGGACCTCAGTGCTGACTCGCAAATTCATTTAATGGAGAGAGCTTGAATACACATTGAAAAGGACAGAAGCTTCTAAGCTTAAAGGACACTGAAATCTCCATCAATACATGAACGTCCTTAAATTGGCAGAATGTTTCTTAATGTCACTGAAGAGCTCTTTGTGATTGTACATTGCTATTTAAGTGGTCGGGTACCCCACCGTATTTATCATTTAATTTTAGTGGTATCTAACCACGCAGATAGGTTTGGTTTTATTTGCATACCATACATAGGGTTTGAGATATCTGCCTCTGCTGATACTACCAAACCAATTTAATGGAAGTTAATGGAACTAATTAATCTGGAGGATTCAAAAACCTGCTCATCAGGATAAAATCTAATCTAATCATTAACATGCGCATTCACACACCGATCTCGGGAGCAATTTGGGGTTCAGCATCTTGCCCAGGGACACTTCAACACGCAGACTGAAGGACCCGGGGGTCGAACCTTTGCATACTTCCGATAAGTGGATGACCCACTCTACCTCCTGAGCGAGAGTCTGTGCAAAATGAAGTGCCAATCCATCCTGTACCATCACCAGTATGCTTTCTGTTATAGATTTCTAGTCTCCAAACCCGACACTACATTTACAGTGTCAAGGTCCATACGGGTTCACTCAGACCCTAAGATCCAAAACTTAAGGCAGGACTCGAACCTGAATCGGGTCAAGTAGGGTCCTGTTGTATTGCAGTGAGTCTTGGGTCTGTATATACAGTAGGTTCATATGTCTAATACCGGAGTGGATCCCAGCGGACTCTCTATCAGCTGTGATCGTTGTCATCCCAGAACAAAAGCGTTTTCTGAGGCAGACATGTAAACTGTGAAGTGGATCTCAGAGGCTGTTCTTTAACCCTGCACATAATACCAAAATTATTTACATAAGAAATCACAAGGGTTGAGGGATTATTTTTTGTGTAATTTGTATGATCTGACCCTTTAAGCATTTTAAAGTTACTGGCAAACGTGGTGTTTCAGTGTTCAGTTGCTGAGTTGTGCCTAACTGCACAGCCACTATGTTCAATTTTCCACCCAAATAAATGTCACACAGCCGAATCTTCGTCAGAAAGGCCAAATAGTGTTCCAGGCAGCTGCAAGTGTATAGTTTGGAGCCCCGCACAGGAGGAATCTGTCTTGTAAACCGATATTGCTGCCCAGTCATGACCTCATCCTCCAAGTATGAATTCTCAGTTTGATCCGTGGGTTTAAAAGCCCGGCTTTCCTGGATAACTGAGGCTAATTATCATGTGTCTCTGTGAAAAACAACACACGGATAAAAGGGGATGTGCTCTCAAGGTGTCAGCATTACTGCTCAGTACTTACATATAGTATAGTATTATGTATGTATGTTAAACATACAGCTGTCAGTGTGTCAGGTAACAGATGCCCAGTGCTCAGTGTGTGTGTGCATTATATAACTTTTGAAACTATCAAAGCGTGGTTTGGCTGTGTTTCTACCTCACAAGTAAGTGAAAGCTCTGCTGATCTTTTATGTGGAACTTACTCCTCAGGTTTCCCTGAATGAACTCTACGCATAAACCCAAACTCCCAATGTGCCAAATAATGTTATTCGCCTTTTGTTTTTCTACGATTACTTTTCCTTCTCTTTCTTCCTTCACACTTTATTTCCTCTTCTCATTTGATTGTTTCTTTCTCCTGTCCCTTTTTCATAGACTATATGTTTTGGATTTTTCTCTTCATGTTATGTATTGTATTGTTGAATAATTGTAGGGAACCCAACATGCAAAGCTTGAGGGGTTTTCTGGGTTATTTGTGTCTCTTAAATGTATCATTGTTTTTTTTTTTTGACACGTGCTAATGATTTCTGGTCTCAGCCTATTCTCCAACAGATGCATCCAAGCTGTTATCCAGCAGGCCTTTATGAGTGATGGCCTTATGATCCGGATGATGTACAAAGTGACTCGTGTCATACAGATGGCAGGTGGTCTTGTACAGCAAAGCTCTCCTGGTGTCCCCTGGGGGTAGTAGGATGTTTAGAGGGGGCCGGGGCCTGGTCCGTCCCCCCCAGGGTCTCAGCTGTGAATGGGTTTAATTGATAATAGCTCCCACTCTGCTCCGTCCTTTAGCTTGACATACGCGTGGCTTGTTGTAATGTAATTGAAGTTGCGAGGAGCCTTTGCATCTGCAGCTTATGTGAGACCTACGTGTCTTACAATTCTGAAAGATGATCTATGCCACTGACAAAGTCACGGACACTCATCTGAATGGGTTGGCAATCGATTAGATGCATTTCCTGATATGGTGAATTTTCTGGAAATTAAACCGCAGAATGTTTTTGCCAAGGCAGCAAACTAAATACCTAAAAAAAAAACGAAAAGTCAAGGTACTTAATTTTATGACAAATATTCTGCAACTCCAGTTACCGTGAAGTTGCCCTGCTCCAATGTCTTTTTCACAAGGCATTGACACAGAACAAAATAAATGATGGTTGAATTCCATTTAGCTCCTTTAATTCCAGGGACCTGGTATTGTGCATGCTGGCTCATTGAAACAGTTAGAAGCCATAGGGCTCCTGCACACTGCGTGCGTGGCGTGAGCGTGGCGTTTCTGTTGCGTGTCAGTTGCGTGGCGGCTGTGTGACGTTTTCTATGTCTTGCACACCAGAAACGTGTCTGACACGGCGCCGCTGCTGCTGCTGCTGCTAGCCTTGTCTGGACACATGTATGTTTCCCATTGATAAAATGAAATAATAACGTGTTCTTCAACTTTATTTTGTCAATATTTTTGTTTGGACATATTTTGATATATATATATGACATCCTGTATGGGGAGAGAGTTGTGGAAATGTACTGCACTCAAGCAGTAGTATACTTCATGTTAAACATAAATATATACTGATTTGATTACAGCAAAGACGTCGGCAGTATTGACGGCAAAATAGGCTACAGAATATTTCGTTCTGTATTGACAGATGCAATATTTGATAATACTATATATTTATTTTTTAAATTACATTTATATCTGCATTTATGTCAAAACCTACAGACTTTCAAACATCAAAATGTAATTTATTAATATGTATTTGTGTCGAAATGTTATAAACATCTTTTCGTATTCTATCGTCGGTTCTATTTCTAGCATGCACTCGGCACTGTGTAGGAGCCCTCATAGTAACACCTGTGCCATTACAAGTTACAATGGTCTGCCATGGTCTAAGAAAAGCCTTGCCCTGTTAGAGATCTTTATTGAATACTGAATTTGGAGCCCATGGGTGGAGCGAGGGGGTGGCTTCTGGGACACCAGGTCCAATGTTTCCTCAAAAGCCCCGAATCTTTTAAAATAACTTCGTCTCATTTTCCCTCAGTCTGACAGGATCGGCAAATCAATGGAGCAAAAGTTCTAGGGAAACATTGCCATCTATAGGTCCACCCTAACATTGTCATGTGGGGGGGGGGGAGAGATGTTCTTTACAACTAGGGCTGTAATGATTATTTTTTTTTATAGTCAATTAATCTGATTTGTTTGGTCCATAAGATGTCAGAAAATTGTGAATAATGTCAGTGTTTTCCAAAGCCCAAGATGTCTGTCCACAACTCAAAGATATTCAGTTTGAAGTGAAGAAACTAGAAAAATATTCACATTTAAGCTGGAATCAGAGTTCTTTCATAAACAAAGGTTGCAAATATGGTTGACTAGATTTTTGCAGGTCTAAATCAATGCAGAATATTGAAGACTACATTTAATTGGCATTGCTGGGGATCCATGATTTGTTAGTAGTCCAGAATATGGGATAGACTCAAATTTAGCACTAAACATTATGTGCACTCTATACCAGCATAGTGTAAGAAAAATTAGTTACAACACATTCCTACTCTGCCTGTTATGGAACAGTCAAGATAGGATAATTTGAATGTTTCATAAAGACTGGACAATTAAAAAAAAAAAAAAAAAAAAAAAAAACGCTATTGTGGCAATGTACGTACCAACCATGAGCTATGTACTGTGGGACATCCTATGTAAGGATACAAGATGACCCAACATTTGGAGATGTTGGCACATAGGCCACGTGGCATGACTGAGTCATCTCCATTTGACAATTAGAGCAGCATGGTGAAGGTATGTATTACCAGATGACTAGACCTTCTTTATAGCAGGTTACAAAGCCATCTGGCCCTGGAGTTAACATAGCCCCCTGTGAATTGCCAATTAACCTAGAGTCTCTGCTCAAACAGGTGACACTTCAGGGAGAGAACTAGGAAAGCAACTTTAAGCTTAGAGCAACCTCTAGTGGTGATCAACATTAAAGACAAGTGAGCAAATTTCTGGGTCTGAACCATTTAATTAGAGGCTTTAAAAAAAAAACAAGACATCAAGTAAAAATCAGTTAAGTATTGCTGTACATTTCACACATTGTAAAAAACAAAACCCACACCCAAGGCCCCTTCTTAAAAGTTACCTTAAAGCATGCCACAAGTTTTAAATGTGCAGCCACTTGGCAGTTACATTAAGCTATAAGAATAACTTGTGCTGAGATATAAATGTTTGACTTGGCATAAACAGGCGGCAGCAACATTTGCGTGCAGGAAATTCAAATATTGTGATTGAGGATACCCAGTCAAGATTTCAGCCAATGTCAGCCAGTAGTGCATTAACAAGCTGTTGTAAGCATAGTGAAACTAGCAAAGGGTTGCATTAGAAAGAAAGTCATTAGTAGCCGACTGAATCTCATAGAGTAAATAAGTCTGATAAGGTGACAAGGTTACAAGACTGCCATTTTGTGTGAGCCATGTCTGGAGGGCCAGCTTTCAGAAAAGGGAAATAAAAAAAAGTTATATATAAAAATAAAAAAAACTTGTAGCATGCTTTGAAGTCTGTAAAAGTAAACACCATTTCAGTTTAACAAGCAAACCATTGTCCTTGGTATGCAGCAGCTCCTTCGGTCACATTAAGTTACAACTGTACAAATCAGCACATTGTGCCAAAAACATTTCATCTCCTCACTGAGCGGGCTGCTTTGCAAGTTCCTTCACCATTGAAGACTTGAGCTGCGAGATGGTGGCAATCCTCATCTGCTTTGAAGTGGAATATTTGCCTTTGATTGCCTGCACATTAGAGAAAGACTGAATTAGAAGAGCATCAAAAAATTTAGACAGATAGTTACATTACAGATCCACTTAAGCACGTATGCACTAATCGATATGGCTTCTGGTCGTAGAGTTCAGGGAAACAAGGCCCATTACTTACCAAGTGCTTGGTCTGCCCATCGTTCACCTTCACAACATTCTTGGCAATGTGTGCCATCACAGGAATCAAACTCTCTGCAGTGTAGTCCATGTAGTGCTGCAGAGTCACATCCTGAGGAGAGACAGATTACCGTTTAAAAACACAAAAAAAAAAAACTTTCTAAAGTCTTCACCAGTCCTGATCAAAACTGCTAAACATAGAATGTTAACCCTTTAAAATTCCAGTTTGACACAATATTTCTGTATATGCCTACTAAATGCATTTTCCAGTCTGGGATAGGTCAATTGGCAACAACCTTGGGGGAGGCATTGTGCTAATGCTCTATAATACAACAGCAAAATCCCTAGCGGAACCAGGAAAAGATGGCAAACTAGAAAATGGTAAAAACTACACCCAGGGTGCATCAGGGATCCAAGCTTAATTGCTGTGGGATCAAAAAAATGAAAACACCTTTGCCAAAATGTACGCCATTAGCATTACCAAGGTGCACAAAGGTCACGCATCCCACTTTAGAGGGGGGAAGAGAACAAAATTGAGTAGACAGGGTAACCACAAGTTCCTCACCCATTCACCAGCATCCAAGATCTTGAGGGTAAGAGCCAGAGCAGCACTTGCCACCATGGAAGGTGGGAAGTGAACCATTTCATAGTCGACCATGGTGAGCTCCAGGAGGTATTTTGCCAGGGTGTGCTGCTCAGCAGTTACCTGAGGGGAAGACAAGTGGGGATTGGATGTTAGCAGCTGGGCAAGTGATGAATCACTGAATGAATCCAGTTTAAAAGATGCAGCTACAAACCTCATAAATCTTTGAGGCCCTTCTGAGAAACTGCAGGGGAAGAGGGCGGCCTAGTTGGAACTTGAGCGTGCGGAGAATGGTCATCTCCATGTCCCTGATCTGGGCAGTGGTGTAGGCCCTGTCCGTCACATAGGCAAAGTCCGAGATCTCTGGGGGATACATCTCCTCGTATTTGGAAGCAAGGAACATGGCAGTCACGCCGACCAGCTGCAGCTGCTTCTTTGGGACTGGGTGGTCCTGTTGGGTGCAATCACATGCACATTTTAGAAACTGGGGTGGCATGTAGCATAGAAGGCCAGGATTTTTTTTTTTGAAGCCATCAAGTAACTGCGTTTCATACAGAAGAGGTAACTGATACGGTCACTCACCTGAAGAAAGCGGTCAATGATTCCCACAGTCATGTACATGGTCTCCTGCAGCAGCCGGAACTTTAGGCTCACTTGCACAAGCCAGTCAATGAGAATGGCCCGCATGTTACCAGTCACCTCCCGACCCTGCAGATAAGTGGGCCTGACGTTCTGCTCAACCTGAGGAGACCAGAAACTGGTTAAACCCAAAAGTGCATGTGCGGGGCACAGGGGAATACCAGATAGATTGAGCATTTAGAAAGATTTGGCTTGCCTCAAGCTGTCTGAGGTACTTGTAGATGTCCTTCACATAGTCACTGCAGAGCATGGGGTTGTCATAGTCGTCAGCATCCACATCCCTGACAGCAGTGTGGAGAATGACGTCAGAAAAAGCCTGACAGAGGTCAGCAGGAGCACAGCCAGAAGTCTCCATTGGAGTGGGGGACGCTGGTTCAGGGAGAACCTGGAACAGTGGAAAGCCCAACATTTGAGTTCAAACCAATGCACCACACCCAGCAGTCTTTTTTTGTCTGGATCACCAGATAGCTGTTGCAGACAACTCACCTCAGGCTCAGGTTTAACAGGAACAACATTTTCTTGTGGTGCAACCGCTTTGATGACTTTGGTCGTCTTCTTAGCGGGCTCAATCTTTTTAGTAGGCTCCGTCTTGACAGTCTGAAATGGTAAATACAAGTTATAAATTGAAATTTCAACAGCAAACTTCTGGATTCCACAAAAAGAAAAAAAAAAAGTGGATACTTTATCATCCAGTTTGATTGACGGCCCAAAAAAACAAATTATCTGGGGCACTTTGAAATGTAAGGAGCATTTGGCCATTTTTCCAACCAAAACAATTAAAATACATGCATGCACCCCTACAGTACTTACTCAAAATGCAAGTGCTTGCATTTAAGGCAACGTTACTGGCACTGGACTAGTGCATTTCCAAATGGTGGACATCCTTTAGCTCTAACGTTTCTACACTGGCGTTAGGCCTTATATGGGCACAGCAGTTACTCATTTTGCATACAACTTTAAGGTTTTACTTAAACGCAGACATGAAAATCCCAAAAAGATACAATGTCCCAACTCAAGTGTATCAAGTTAACCCGCCCACAAAGCAGTGGCTAATAGTTTTTTTTTTGCATGGCTAACAGTGTGTTTGCATTGTAGTACTATGATTGACCTTTAGATCTTATATAACGTTACATTTTTCCCCATCAAGAAGTAAACTCACGGGATTTAATAAGTCCCATTCTTACCTTCTTCTGTAACGTGACTTCTTTGTTAACTGCGAGATTTCCGATTTCGCCCAGCGCCGCTCGAGGCTTGGTGGGACCAGCGACCGAGCAGGCCTTACCACCGAGGTCAGTCCTGGTGGAAGCCAAGCGGTTCTGCAGCAATGAAAGTTAAAACATCCAGAGTTACATTTCACGTTATTATCGATGGGTTGCTCAGCCTTTAACGTTAGTCGAATTCCTATTATAGAAAGGTTGCACGAGCAGCCCCGACAGCAACGCACGAGGGCATTTAACATCCTAGTGATTTTAAATTATATACATTAAATAAAGATACATTAAAACGCATTTCCAGCTATAGGCAACACAAGCAGAAATAAAAGACAATAAAGTACGTACTCTGGTTACTCGTAGAGCCATTTCAAAATATGCGTTGCTTCAACACAAACCACGGACAATCGTAATGGAGAATGATGCAAGGTAATTTTTAGGGTTCGGCGTCCTGGTTTAAATCCTCGCTCGCTACAAGCTGATTCGCTGTGTCGGGAATTCTCCGAGTAGCTGATTGGTTGAGCGCATCTGTTTCAAATGCGTTTCCAGGACAGCAAGCGGTCACATGATTTAGATTTTTTTTGTTTCCTTCCTTTTCCTGTTACGTCTTGCTTATTATTTTTTCATATTTTCTTGATTTGACGTCCTTTTTTAATTGCTCTTTCTTTCCACACACGAACAAATGAACGAACACGTGTACGTGCTCAAAACAAAACTAAGAATTGTGCTGACTTACTGTAAAAGAAAAAAGAAGAAAGTGGATGCAGTTAGATATTTTCTGATAAACCTAGCTATTTTACACGAATGTTGGCTTCAACAGAATTACTCGGACCCATAGACTTTAGATATCAATGCCCTGTGCATTCCTATTTTATATTTTAAATGTGTTTCTGACTGAAATGTATATCTTATCAGGGCACCCAAAATGTTCCCAAAAGAGAGCTGTCCTGCTGCAAAAGATATCTTTAAATTGCTATTCTAATTTTAATATAGGTTAAAGTATGCACTTTGCAGCTATATATGTGTGTTCAGGCGATCATAACACAAAATGCTAAAACTATAATCAAATCAATGTCTGTGCTTTGATAGTTTTATGTATTTTTCTATCTATTTCTATAAATGCTATTTTGGCTATGTGGCATTAGTCCATGCTAAATACTTTATTATTATTTTATTAACGTTACAGAAAAAGAAAAATTGTAATTTTCATGTCCTACACATTATTACTACACCAGACTTAGTATAAACAGACAGGCCACTCAGTATTAAAGGATCAGGAATTACAAGTCAAACAAAAAAAATTATGATCAGGACATCCCTGCTTTTGAAATACTCACAGAAATTTTTGCTTTGGGGCCCCCTGACCCCTTCTAAAGCTGCAAAGGTTAATCGATTAATCAATTACTTGTTAACTATTAGATTAACTGCCAACTAATATAATGGATTAATCGGTTAGAATTCTTAAATGTGAATATTTTCTAGTTTCTTCACTCCTCTACCACAGTAAATTGAATATCTGAGTTGTGGACAATTTGAGGACATCATTTTTGGTTTTGGGATACACTGATCGACATATTTTTCACAATTTTCTGACATTTTATAGAACAGACAATAATCGATTCATCAAGAAAATAATCAACAGATTAACTGACTATGAAAATTGACATTGCAGCCCTAACCTCTTGGGCCCCTGAACCTGTGCCCTGTGCCTAGGCTTGTTCAGTAATCCATCCATGTATGATGGTCCCATACTCTGAGGATTGTTCATTTCACTAACCAGTCCATGGAGGGATACAGCTGACAAGACACGTAACAGAACAAAGTACAGTGCTGGAATAGTGGACTAAGAATCAGTTCAAAAGTGAACGTACAGGAGTCTATGGGGGAAGCTGGAGCTTATGAAGGCAAAACAAACGTGTTGTGTTTTCTTGGATCTACAGACTGTGTAGACAAGACCCTTCCTGATTACATGAACATTGATTTTTAACTAAGCAACATCGAGGTCGAAGCTAGGGTTTGTTTACTTGGTGGAAGAGAAGAAGCAGGTCTTGTTTACTGCCTGAAATCTTTTGTGGCCCTGGCTTCCAATCAGAGGATCACAGTTTCCGTGACGTCCACCGGAAAAGAGAGGACGCAAACGCAGCACGTAAAACAAAATAGATGCCACCACAAATCAGCGACAGAGGACGTCAAGTTGTCTGCGAAAGTAGCCACCAGTGCTCCCAGGCGGAGTGGAGTCATATTTGTAAAAGATTGAAAAGCACAGACAACGACTTACCTAGACGGCCCTAGTTAGTTAGCTCCAAGATCAACCCAGTTAACGTTATTCCGTCAATCCAAAAGAGTCTCAAGAAAAACCGACGTTTCTCAGACTAAAGGTAAGTTAACTGGTGAAACCATGGCCAGCTAGCATACGTGGTTGTTTGGGAAGTTTCTGAAGTGAACTGTGAAACACTTACATAAACAATATTGAAGTCACATTTTAAGCTGTAACGTTAAGTGATTAACGAAAGCCTTGACCTTAACGAAAGTTGACTAGGCTAGCGAGGATTTAATAGGTTTAGTTAACACGTGTCGCTGAAAACTTTTCTCAAACTGCGAGGTTGTAAATAAGATACAGCTTTAGCTTTTATAGCAGCTAACGTTAGCTTCTAACGTTAACCATTAACATTAGCTAGCTAGTTATAACAGCATTATCACCGAGTTTTCTTGTTTGTATTGTACGACACCGACCTGTCCACGAACTAAAAATAAAGACAACCTGTATTTAGCTTGGTCAGCAGCACCACATATATAGCTAGCTAAAGTTCTCTGTGCTGCATCTTGTTGGCTAACGTGACATCAAGGTTTGACGATTATTTGATTTCCCTGCTTAACAGTTTGGACATACGCACGTATTTTCTATGGTAATACTCGTAAGGGCACATTGTTGTAAGTTATTGTAAAGATGTCTGTGGTGGGAACATAAACAAAGAACCTACAAAGCAAAGGCAACAACCGTGGAAACAGTTTTCAGATTTAGCTAACATCTAGCATGCTAATATTAGCAAGATCACGAGAATCTGCTCACACGGTTGTTGTGGCTAACCATGTTAGCATACGAGCAATTGAACTAAACCATATATAAAAAAAATTGCGATTTGGTTGCCTGTCTTTTAACTAGGAATGTTTTTTTACTCGATTCAGAGGTGATAATGTTCACTCTACCAGGTGCCATGTAGCATAGTTTTTTTAAATAAAGACATTAGCAGCAGCCATTAGCTTGCTAGCATGACTCAGTGGATTTGTAACGTTAGAAGTGACACGGCTGTGGCCCAGTGTTTGTCACAAAGCAGCCGAAGACTTTAGCCGACATAAATTGTATTGGTTGCTTAAAACCATTTCCATCGACTAAATCTAAGTAGGGATGAGGTTACTGAGCTTCGGCCGAGTTTGACCTTAGCATGTTGCCAGTACCACTAACGTTAGCTACATCTTGGGGGTCAGTGAGTGAATTTGGCTTTTGTCTCTCTCTGGTAAACGTGCTCGACTCTTTATGCGATCTACAGGTGTTGTGCCGAATATTGTACTCCTTTCAGAATCTGTGTAGGATTTGGCAATATCTGTCTTCCTAATGTGTTTTCTCTCTTGGGTTAGAGAACTGATGATATATCTGATGGGGAAACCTATTCTGACGAGGATACACATTTTGGCATGATACCAGCTGTTTACAGGGCTCTAGAGGTTGTCTATAAATAGATGTGCTTACAGCCATACTGTATTGAGGTAGCTCGAGAGTGTGCACCTCTTAGATCACATTGCACTCCTGTGACAGTGGAAAGTCATCATACACAGGTCCATGTGAGGCTGTAGCTGCCAGTGACACACAAAGGTGCAGATGGCAGCAGTGTATTAATGACCGTTTTGGGGAGAGGAGGAGGCCTCAGATGCAATTCCCCAAAACCTCAACTTTGTAATGGGATTACTTCTCTTTCTGGTTACCCCATGTTTTACCAATGATTATAAACAGCCTTCCCTTAAAGTGATATTCTAACAACTTCCTTTAGTGAAATCATGAGGCTGTTTTATTAAATTTACTTGAGTAAGGGGGGGACCCCTACCCTATGTTTAACTTAAAGAAAGCCCTAACTATGTCAAAATTAGCTCACCTTTCTGTTTTTAGACCTACAAGTGTTAAAAGGTGTTGAGGTATGATACACAGCCCTACATGTCCTTGCTTAAGTAACTTTATTATCAGGTTTTAATTCTTTTTTCTTCCTTTGACTACTGATTGAATAACTGAATGAAATGGCATCTGTCTCTTGCACAATGTTGTTTGATGACCTTGTGCAAATTAGAATAAAATGTGATGTTGGAGCCATTACACCAGAATAATAAATGGGTCACGGCACCGAAGTGCAGACACATTGATTATTGGCACGCAGAATGCGCGTCCAAGCAAGTTGTCCCCTGGTCCCACCTCTTTGGCCAAATGTAGGAGTTGGTAAAATACTCTACATGTGTTAAATACATTAAGTAGCTTAGCAGCTAAACAAGGCAACATCAGATGTGTTGATGGCTGATGGTGATAATGAGGGGCCCCTAAAATTATAGTCGCGCATTGCCAGACCTTCCTCCACAGTGCTCCAGAGGAAGGTCTGGCTAGTCCACACAACGCCCCGAGATGCTCTGGTTTATTAGCATTTCTTTAAACCAATAACAATCGACTTGGGAGGTGCTAAGGGAGGACCTAATGACGGTGCCTCTGCAAAATAGCCTCCGGAAGGACCTTGTTTTGGTGGAGCATGGGTACGTTCAAAGGTTGTTTTAGTCGTGTGACAGAAACTCAGATTGGACAGATAGTCTAGCTAGCTGTCTGGATTTACCCTGCAGATATCTGAGGAGCAAAGCAGAAGGTGAGGGACACACAGGTGAGCACCTGAACAATCCCGGAAATGAAACGTTGTCAATATAGACTACTAAAACTATTAATAACTTCTATCAATCATGATATTACAGGGTTTTCACTACCATTTTAAGGCTTAGGCGCAGCACCCAATCGTTTCTAGGCATCACCCAAACTGAATCTATCTAAAATCAATGTAATTTTCTCAACATTTCTCAAATCCAATGATTGAAGTTGGTCACCAGTGGACTCCTTTTTAGCAAGTTTTGTCTTTAAGATTTTTGAGTGTTATTTACATTCTATCTATCTATCTATCTATCTATCTATAAATAATAATAATAATGATGATGATGATGTGAAATGGCATATTTCTTGAGGGAGGACCCCTAATTATCACAGCACCTCAATTTCCAGGCAAGTCAGTGTCTCAGTTTAACAGGTTGTTGAGAACCTTCCCATCGAAGCCATCTGAATAGTTGATAGTTGTTCAATAATTTGAACAAATGTAAATTCCTTATTCTTTTAGCCACTTCTAGGAATGACTTATGTCTTTGTGCTAAGTGACTCCTCTCAGTAATGCTATTTTACTTTTTAGTCGCTTTGTCAATTCTTTAGGCCAGCCCCCCCACACCATATTACAGTGTACAGAGTGTCTTTGTTTTGGGTCCCCAGGTCAGCTCACCAGGCAGCAGACATCACCATGGCCCAGGAAACTAATCAGAGCCCAGTCCCTATGCTCTGTGCTAATGGCTGTGGTTTCTATGGCAACCCTAGGACTAATGGCATGTGCTCCGTGTGCCACAAGGAGCACCTGTCAAGACAGAACAATGGAGGAGTCGGTTCTATGAGTGTTATGGGTAAGACCTGCTGTGGCCGTCACAGTTATTATTTATTTCTTTATGTTTTGTTTCTACATGCGCTTAGGAACAACTCCCAGCCTCTGTATCTGACAGTAACACACGTTGGAATTTTTTTTTCCCCCTCAGGCAGCAGCAGTGGCCCCACAGCCGAGGCTTCTGCCATCCAGAGGTTAGGGGCCACCTTGAATAACGCTGCAGCTGCTGCCGTGGCTGCTGCAGAGGTGGCAGCTGAGGCCGCCGCGTCGGCTGAGGCTGCTGCCTCCGTGGCTTTCAGGTGAGGGGATCCAGCCCGGTATAAAATACTGCCTTCACACAAAGCTTGTGAGGTCACCCGTTTTGAAATGGCGAGTCGGGAACACAATATGTACTCAACGTCTGAGTGGTTTGGGTCCTGACCTGAGTACACTTGTTACTAGTTCATCACAACTTCCACGGGCACTGACATTTTTTAAAACTGTAACAGACGTCTTCATTTGTAAACTCGGTGCGATCAAAAATGTTTCCACTTACAAAGTCATTCATGTGGACTCAACACTCAAAGGTGCAATTTAAACCTACTGGACACTTTTAAATGAAGAGGGGTGCCAGTCAGTCACATCTGACAAATAGTAAGTAAAAAAAAAAAGCACGCAGCAAAGGAATACGTGTCCCCAAAAACCAGCACTGCAAATACAAAAAGACCCCCAACTAAAGCTTTCAGTACATGTATCCAATCAATCTAGCAACACAATATTGGTGTGAGTGTGCATGGGACAAGTACACAGTCTCAAGAGTGTAATTCTTTTTGTCTTTCTCATTTTTCCTTGGCAGTGGAGTTTCAACTACCAGATCTGTAACCCAACAGATGACTGAGATGAGTCTCTGCTGTGAGGAGAAAGGAGCGTCGGGGAGCAACGTGGAGCTCACAGAGCCAGGTGGGTTGGATTTACAGGCTAGCTCCATCAATGTCATCCAGTACCATGACGTTTATACATGTAATTCATATGATTGGCTAAAAACAGACATTTCTATCTGGTTATTTTAAGTATAAACTCTACAAAATGTACCACATCACAATACATATTAACACTAATATAAAATTGCACACATCGTAACATTTTGACTCTGTTGATGAGAATTAGAGGAACTTTACTGAGTTAAGTGTTCTTGTGCGTCTCCAGTGTTGACTCAGCCCACGTTCTCAGCCTCTCATCCCTCCGCGGCTGGCAGCAGGGAGTCCAAAGCCCCGGAGCCCCCAAAACCCAAGAAGAATCGCTGCTTTATGTGCCGCAAAAAGGTTGGCCTTACAGGTGAGAAAATGACCCCGGAAACTGTTTCAGTGGCATTAGAAGAATATCCCCACCAGTCACAGGTTTTGTTTTTGTTCTTCTGGGTCAAGTCCAAGCTGGAAACGGTAACTTGTTGTTTTTTTTAGTTTGAATGTGGTCTGTATCTGGCTGAGAATGCCGATGCAATCGGGTCACACCAGAGCAAGCGGACCGGGGAATGCGAGTAGATTATAAACTTAAATTTTTGCAATAGCTGATTTTAAAAAAATAAAATAAAAAAACCCCCGCCAGTAATCCATCACAATCTTCTGCAGCAAATGTAAAAATGACACATTTTGCTTGAGGCAGCAGAAAGTCCAATAGGAGAACGAGATAAGTTAAAACCAGAACCGCCAGGCTCTTCAGGGTACTTTATCGGCCACGTCCGACCCACCTATTGTGTGTGTGTGTGTGTGTGTGTGTGTGTGTGTGTGTGTGTGTGTGTGTGTGTGTGTTGCATATGTGTGTCCCTGCTGCTTTTAAGGATGGAAACGCAGCGCTATAAAAAGATTGAAAGTGATTACGCCAGTCTTCGCAGGTGGGTCGGACGTGGCCGATAAAGTACCCTGAAGAGCCTGGCGGTTCTGGTTTTAACTCATCTTGTTCTTGTAAATAGTCAATTTACACAGTCCTACCTTATCTAACAGCTTGAACCCACACAAAACTGGTATAATCTTAGCAGTGTAAAATGTGCTATTTTCATTTGCCAACTATTTTTTAGAAATCCATTTTCTGCTGCCACCCCATGGTAATAGTCCGCTCATTTGTGCGGTGGTCCGTTCAGTCAACGCAAGACCTCTGAGCAAAACGCATCTATTTGGTTCCATGTGATGCTGTGGTTCAGAGGTAGAGCGGGTCGGCCCTCAACCACAAGATTGGTGGTTTGATCCCGGGCTCCTTCGGTCACATGTCAAAGTGTTCATGAGCAAGATGAGAAGATGAGCTTAGGATAGATTTAAATGTAGAGACTGAATTATATTGTACTCCCGTGTACTGTACAATTGTCTGTGACAAATAATAGTTTCTTCCTCTTCTGTTTTGAGTTGTAAGCGGCGTATGCCCCCCTCTCTCTCCCCCCCTCGTTACCTGTCTACCTCTTCACTGTCAAATTAAGGCCAAAAATCTTTTAAGAAGTTATTGATTTCAGATTTCAAGTCTTTTTGTGGGTTCTTAAATTTGTTTTACAGAACGTCGTTGCATAAAAGATCCTGCAAAAGGAATCAGTTAAGTCCAATGGCTAAGTGTTGTTACTTATTTATAATGTTGATATGTGCCTTTACTATTCAGTCACTTCAGAATATGAGTTTTTAAAGGTCCCATGGCATGAAAATTTCACTCTGAGGTTTTTTTTTAACATTAATGTGACTTCCCCCAGCCTGCCTATGGCCCCCCCAGTAGCTAGAAATGGTGATAGGTGTAAACCGAGCCCTGGGTATCCTGCTCTGCCTTTGAGAAAATGAAAGCTCAGATGGGCCGATCTGGAATCTTCTCCTTATGAGGTCATAAGGAGAAGATTCCAGATTCCCCTTTCTCTGCTTTGCCCACCCAGAGAATTTGGCCCACCCATGAGAGAGAGACATCATGGCTTTCAAACGAGCAAAGTGGCAGTTGGTCAAGGCCCCCCCCCCTTCTCCTCCTCAATAGCTACAGACACAGAAATGGTACATCCTAAGGAAAGCTCATTGTGGGACTGGCTCTAGTGGCTGTAATTCTGCACCAAGGCTGAATTTCGGGAAAGAGACTTCAGATACAGTATTAGGGGACCACTAAGGTCTATATAAAAGAGACTTCAGATACAGTATTAGGGGACCACTAAGGTCTATATAAAAGAGACTTCAGATACAGTATTAGGGGACCACTAAGGCCTATATAAAAGAGACTTCAGATACAGTATTAGGGGACCACTAAGGTCTATATAAAAGAGACTTCAGATACAGTATTAGGGGACCACTAAGGTCTATATAAAAGAGACTTCAGATACAGTATTAGGGGACCACTAAGGTCTATATAAAAGAGACTTCAGATACAGTATTAGGGGACCACTAAGGTCTATATAAAAGAGACTTCAGATACAGTATTAGGGGACCACTAAGGTCTATATAAAAGAGACTTCAGATACAGTATTAGGGGACCACTAAGGTCTATATAAAAGAGACTTCAGATACAGTATTAGGGGACCACTAAGGCCTATATAAAAGACTTCAGATACAGTATTAGGGGACCACTAAGGTCTATATAAAAGAGACTTCAGATACAGGATTAGGGGACCACTAAGGTCTATATAAAAGAGACTTCAGATACAGGATTAGGGGACCACTAAGGTCTATATAAAAGAGACTTCAGATACAGGATTAGGGGACCACTAAGGTCTACATAAAAGCATCCAAAAAGCACCATGTCATGGGACCTTTTTAAGGTGAACATCATGTCGCATGTGTGCCCGGATGTCTACGGTTACGGGTGTTTGGCCGTTGTGAGCGCTCGTGTCGTGTTCTCTACCTGACTCGGTCTACCCTCCTTTCAGGTTTCGACTGCCGCTGTGGGAATCTGTTCTGTGGACTTCACCGTTACTCCGATAAGCATAACTGTCCGTACGACTACAAAGCTGAGGCTGCCGACAAGATTCGCAAAGAGAACCCCGTGGTCGTTGCCGACAAGATCCAGAGAATATGAAGAGGACCCCGTTTTACTTTTGAACACTGGAAGCAAACGGCTTCAAAAGAAAAGGAAAAAAATGGACTCGACCCCAACCTTCTTCCTGAAGGACCTTTTTTTTTTTTTTTTTTTTTTTTTTTTTTTTTTTTCTTCTGTCGTTTGTTACACATTCAAGACTTTTTCCCTAGTGCATGAAAAGTTCACCTATGTTTTTCAGCGTTCATTCTTGTCTGTATGAGTTTATCACTTTTGGGAGGGTTGTTTGTGAGGATGGGGGCGGGGGGGGGGGGGATGTTGTTGTCGGCCACGCAGGCTGTTTTTGTGATCCTCCGGAACCCTACCTGGAAAGAGCTCGGACACCTGGGCCTGTTTGGACTCTCCGACTTTTTACTGCTGATGGCTGATGGCGCCAGCTCAGCCGTTGCTTGCTCTCTGCTGGCTTGAGTAGCAAAATGGATATTGTCGTTTTTTTTTTGGTTTTTTTTTGGCCGCCACCTAACTCTGTGAGGTCAGAGTTTAGAGTTTAACCCTCCTTACTTGTCAGACTTTGCGTCCCCGGTAAGTTTTATCAACCTGAAATGCTTCTCTGTGCCGCTGGAATCTCATCTACACAGCCCCCCCACGCCGCGACACACAGCTCCGACATATTGCTAAAGAGACTTTAAAAGAAGAGACTTTGTTGCGAGCCCTTTTTCTTGCTGGCTCACATTCGTACCCTCCTGCTGTGTGTGTGTGTGTGTGTGTGTGTGTGTGTGTGTGCGGTGCTAGAAACCCAACGTAGTTTGACAGTTTACTTGTTTCCTTCTGTTGATCTCGGGCCGAATGCTGTGACCCGCTCTGGATGGCAGGCGTTTCCACTTCCTGCTTTTTTTTTTTTTTTTTTTTTTTTTTTTTTTTTTTTTAAGGTCCGTTAAAAAAAAAACCATCCGCTGAAGTCCCAGGACGATTCACGTCGCCTGGCAGTTTAATGTTTGTTTTTCCAGAAAAGTGGTGTGTATGCTGCTGTGTGTTTTGTTGTATGACAAGTAGCCTAAACTTGTATTAATGTTTGCCTTTAGAAGGGTTTAGCTCCACTAATATTTTCATCTTTTACTTCACTATTGAATGATTTCCCCTTCTTTTTTTTTTTTTTTTAAAAAGAAAATGTGAGCTGACAAATTCACAATATTGGGAGTGTTGGACTGTTGCATACTGTGTATTGAACGCGTGTGTGTGTGTTTGCAGGAGTACATGTGGACGGCTGGCGTGTGAGTATCGTATGAGGTGAAGTGGTTGTGTGCTGTGGTGATTTACACCTGTGGTCGTAGGTTATTAATCATTTTCAGTTTTTTGATTTTTGGTCTGGCTGCTTAATCGGAGTGTTTTTTTTTGTTTTTTTTTACCCTTTAGTTATGCAAGTTTGTACAAACCTCTTTTATTTATATACTGCAGTGCGCGTAATCTTCCAATAATAAAGAAAAAAAATGTATGATGTAAATAAATTATGTTCACAAATATAAAATCAAGAATTCTCCAGTTCTTTATTTTGAATATGCCACGGTTGTCCAGTTCAGTCTTAAAGGTCCCATGTGTGGGGATTTCTCCCATCCAGCGTTGCCATCGTATATCGCAATCATCTCTGTCGCACCACGCAGTTTAAAGTACGTATTACAGCTACGGTAGCCTTTGCGCTTCAAAAAGTCTGTTCTTTTCAATTTTCCTTTTCTGGGTGAAGAAGACGACTCCTGTTCCTGAAATTTGGATTTTGAATACGTGTGGTCCTCCACGTTTCCTTCTTCAAACTTGCCGGGGGCCGGGAAGCTACGATACCCATTAGCAGCGTTAGCAGCACCTGGTGAGTTTATCATGTGACAGCGAAAACGCCAAAGGCGGAGCAGTATGTGCTGTATGTCCCTTACCGGCTAACGTATTTCAAGATGGCGCGTGAATATGGAGCAAGGGGGTAAGCTCCGCTTCAGAACGCGAACCTCCGATGGCGCCATTTTGTTGCTACAAAGCGATCACCTCTTGTTAGCATTACACTGACTGCCATTTATTTTTTTTACGTCACTTGACTGTGAATAACTTTACATCTGAAGCATTTAAAGACTCTATTTGTCCGTTGTTTTTTTCTAAAGAAACACGACAATGTATAAAAGGCTCCATTACCTTGTACCTCACGTTATGGCTCCGTAGCAGACGCTTTTGTAAAAATAAGCTAACGATTGTGTCATAACCACGCGACTTACTGTCGCACAGTAGAGGAATTACCGTATAGTACAGGAGAAGCTCGCAGGCAGTTCCGACTTACATGAGCTGTTTAGGTTTAATTACTAATGTTAACTAGCATGTTAGTTAGCAATAATTGGCCTGTGCTTATGTTCTCTCCTTACATATACCTACGCTCTCCGTCTCTGTAAGATTGGGAATGATTGAGATTTCTCTTGTCACAGCTACCAGAAGACTTTCAGACACGTTGCCCACGTCACATTTACGTTGTCTCTGTCAGTTGGAGGCTGCGAAGTAAAGCAAGAGATCACCGGAAAAGTGCTTCTAATAGCCTTCACTGGTCTCCGTCCAGAGCAACGGGGTCTATTGGTCCATTGTATATATATGTCAATGCGTCTACCCCAGTTCATGTGACTGTAAAATTTCAAGCCAAAAAGAATACTTGGAATTGATGGTGGTGGTAAATATTCATGAAAAAAGGACAAGTTTGTGAACGGCCAACCCATATGTTGATAATGAACGACTAAACACGTTACACACTGGACCTTTTTAAATGGTAATGGCTAGCTTATTTTTTGATATGTTAAAGCTCTTCCGTATGGTTTTACTTTTATATAATGTTATTTTACAGTGTCCACTGTCAATGGGAAGAAGGTGATCAGTGTAAACTTTGGAACAACCAGCCTTCAGGTGGTTCATGTGACCAATCAGGCGTTGAGTTACACTCTACATCTGTTTTAACAGCTCATGTGGCTGTTTTAGAAATTGCAGATTTTTTGATTTACTCCCTATCTTTGTTTTTTTTTTCCCCAAAGGATTGCTGTACCATTTTGAAGGTTAGCAGCGTGTGACAATTAGCAATCGATTATCAGTCACAAATATCTGTGGGTGCACAAATTTAAAGTGTAACTCTCGCTAAAATGCAACCTAGGGTCTTTTTGTGAATGTACCCGAGTCAAACTTTAGTTTAAAAGCATATTTAGGACGGAATCGCCACTTTTAAGATTTACAGTATTTTCGTTTTTCGGTCAAATGGCCTTTTGAATGGGAGTGCTAGGGGCACTTTTATGCTAGCTCGACACAACATGAGACTTTGCTCCAAGTATCACCAGGGGCTCTACACCTTAACGAAAGCATTGACAACATTGTGTACTAAAAAAGGTTTTCAACAACTCACCGTAGCTCTTGTTGTTTTCCGGCCACAGCCATTTTATCAGTCAAAAACAATCGATCCAAATGCAACGTAACAGGGAGGAGAGTAAAGACGGAAAGCTCCAAAAGTTTAGTTCCATATAAATGCACGGATTATTTCTTGTTTTGTCGTTATTGAAAAACAATATTGACCTTGTAGTTGAAAAAGGAGCCTCATATGGAGTCTGTTCATTCACATTCAGGTATCGACTCGTTTTGTCACGCGAGGTGATAGTGGCCAGAAACAACAAGAGCTACGGTGAGTTGTTGAAAACCTTTTTTTTTTTAGTAAACTCTGTGAACACAAACAATGTTGTCAATGCTTTCGTTGAGGTGTAGAGCCCCTGGTGATACTTGGAGCAAAGTCTCATGTTGTGTCGAGCCTTCTTAGTGTTTTAAAAATAGCTATTTTGAGGCTAGCATAAAAGTGCCGCTAGCTCTCCCATTCAAAAGGCCATTTGACCGAAAAACAAAAATATGGTAAATCTTAAAAGTGGCGATTCCGTCCTAAATATGCTTTTAAACGAAAGTTTGACTCGGGTACATTCACAAAAAGGCCGTAGGTTGCATTTTGGTGAGAGTTACGCTTTAACATCAAATAGTAAAATGCCCAGCATACAAATGACAAATTCTGAGTTTTAACCATGGTTTGTCAAGCAAGAGTGTCTAATAATGTCGAGTGTGTCACAATCCAATTTGTAGGTATATGTGTATATATATATACACATATATGTATATATATATATATATATATATATATATATATATATATATATATACAGTGTATATATATATATATATATATATATATATATATATATATATATATATATATATATATATGTGTGTATGTTGCAACACTTGAATGAAACGTAAACCAGATGTTGGGTGAATCATCCAGCTGATATTTCCAGTAGAGGTGTGCAACAAAATGTCTTCATATTCGGAAAAAAAAAATGGTATGTCTACTGCAGTCACATGGGAAAAGTAACTACATTTACATACTGTGAATCATTTTTGAAGCGAAAATTGATTTTTGAATCGAATTTCCTGAATCGTGCGCCCCTAATTTCCCGGCTGTCTGTCAGTTCCTCTGCCACGGCTCTGTTTCCACGTGCCCCGTGGCTCTGCTGGGGAAACGGGATCTGGCTTCGGGTCACGTTATGACACCTGCTCCCCTGCCTCAGACACGAGGACCGTATGTATTGATACGTACTGTATGTGCAGAGAACTCCTTCATCATCAGCAGGAGCAGCTCATGATGTCACCGACACCTGTGTTCCTCAGTCGGAGTACTCTGAAGACGACCAAATGGAAAACCGAGCCACACACTCGCAGCAGGAAAATGAACTCCCAACAAGTCAAAACGAGATTGTTGGGAGGCTTTAATTACGGGCTCAAGTAATTCTATCTTAACAATCCTAGGTAGTAATGACTGTTGAGTAATACACACCACACTGCAACTTAGAAATGTGTGCCCAAATTATAAACGGTAAGGTCATACAAGGATCAATATACAGCTGCATTTATGAACATCCGACTATATGGTGTTGTCTTCCCGTAGACCGTGCAACTTTTAGTTTTTCTGGGTCAAAATTTTAAGTTCAAACCTCCAGACACTTTTGTCCCTTTTCCCGAAGTTCTTTGTTGTTTTGTTTTGGACATTTTTGTTGTTGTTTTGACCAAATTTTTTATGCTTTCATTGAAATCTTTTGTCACTTTTTGATGTTTTCTCCCTTTTCCCGAAGTTCTTTGTCACTTTTTCCAATGCCTTTGTGGATTTTTTTTCTGCGTTTCTTTTGGACATTTTTTTTTTTTTTTTCCCTACATTCCGGTCACTTTTTTCAGTGTTCCTTTAATAATGTATTTTCTTCTTCAAATACTATGAAAAAAAACACCCAAATTCAATGAAAATATTTCACTTGTGAAGAGCGTTGTATGAGACCATCCACGTTATTCTTTTTGGACCATTTGGTTGAAGGAAACCAAAATGCCCCGAGGACAACAGGAGGGTTAAAGCAGAAAACACTATCACATTGTGTGTGACATGGATGTACACACACACACACACACACACACACACACACACACACACACACACACACACACACACACACACACACACACACACACACCGTATGAATTTTGGCCCTGCTTTTCTTTGTAGAACTGCTCATCTTTTCTACAAATTCACAAACTTGAATTTATCATGGAGAGTTTATCCCAGGTTTACAAAGGTAGATATACAACCTTTATAATATACAGTATATTCAAATTCATATATATTTTGAAATAAGATTTCTGAACATAATTTTCCAAACTCGAACTCTGATTGACCCTTATTTGACGCCTTTTAAAAAAAATATTCAGACCAAGTTCAGAAATTTTGAATATATTCTGACAAAAAATGTACATAACCTCAATATTTGTAGCACAGCTCATTTCTTTACTAACGCACAGTTATGCTGCAGTAGTTGATGGTTAGTTCTTGGTCAGTTTTTTTCTTTAGGTATTAGCCACTAGGTGGCATAACAGACATACGATCCCATTCAGCATGTAGCATTAAAACCAAATCCAAACATGAGTGTAGGCTACTCCTAAACAAATCGTTCACATGTTATAGAATTATGAAGCTCTTAAAGAAAAACACAAAAATAAAAGTTAATAAATAAAACCCTTTAAATTAAAAAGGAAAAACTCAAATGTGAACCCTAAGATTGTAAATTGAAGTGTGAAACATGATACAGTCAGCACTGTTTGGACAGTGATTAATACATTCATTCATCATGTTATAACAACTCAAACACCTTTTACTTGATATAAAACGTTTTTGACTGAATAAGTTAGGGAAAATAACTTGATTCATTCTGTGTGATAACACTGCACTTTGGTATGATATTAAAATGTCACTGATGATGTTGCACCTTACTAATGATAGCCCACTGGTGCTAGTGATACTGCACTTTGCTGTTTTATAATGTAGAGATACTTGGTGTGGTGTATTGTTGTGTCTGTGGTCTGTTGTGTGTCTGTCTATCTGATGAGCTGTATGGTGCAAGATGAATTTCCGAAAGGATCAGTAAATGTCTATCTATCCTATCTATCTACCCTTTAGTACTGATACCCATCATTATCCAACGAGGCATGCAGTAGGAGGGAGTTTCATTTGACCTAAAGTGAAAAACAAATCAAGTCAACGTTCGGTCAGGTACAGAGCAATGTTCCTCCCAAATACTATCAAACAACAAAACACTCAGTATGGTTTCAAAAAAACTACTTAAGGAAATACTACCGTCAAAAGAAACTTCAATATCTAGTACCAATTTAGAGAGAATGAATGAATGAATGAATGAATGAATGCCTTTATTGTCATTGCATTTACGTACAATGAGATTGTAGAGCCACTCTAGTAAGGTGCATCATTATAAAACATATAGTATCTATGTAAAACTCATCAAGGTTCATCATTATAAAACATACAATATATATGTAAACATCATCAAGGTGCATCATTATAAAACATACAAGATATATGTGAAACTAATCTCACAACACATTCATTACACACACACACACACACACTCACACTCACACTCACACTCACACTCACACTCACACTCACACTCACACTCACTCTCAAACACACACACACCATTTGTATCATCACGTCTTTCCTACCAGCACATTCTAACCATAACACAAAAGCATAAGAACACACCTTGCCCACTCTTACACTAAGTAGTTAATAAATATTCTAAAATGATAAAGCGCTGAGTAACTGTGCAAACCTCATCATTAAAAAAGTTGAAGAAGTTTAGCTTCATAATTTAAGACTGTTATGGCTTCGGGAAAGAAGCTATTCCTGAATCTACTAGTCCTTGTTTTTAGACATCTGTAGCGTCTCCCTGAAGGCAAGAGCTCCAACAGTGGGTGACCAGGGTGAGAACAGTCTTTTGTAATCTTGGTGGTTTTTGAGAGCATTCTTAAGTTGGCAATTTCCTCTAACGAGGGAAGAGGACAATCAACAATCTTCAACGAGAGTCTGTCATATGGCTTTTTGTTATCTCTTATTTCTTAAAATAGATTTGTTTGGAGAAGCATAATGTCCTTTTCTTTCTTTTTGATTAATTGCGTTAGCTGTAAAATTGAAATGTGATTTGTATTTTGTGAAATGTTGTGTAATGTTGTGTAATGTCTGTGTGTAATGTGATGTTGTAAATTGTATTGTCACACGACAGATTGCAGGAGCCCAGGAAGAATAGCTTTTAGCATATGTTGAAGCTAATGGGCATCCAAATAAAACACGTAAACAGCTTACACTGACAGACAGTAGCATTTATATGTTTTTTTGGTAACCCTTTACTTGAAGGTATCTACATAAGAGTGACATGACACTGTCATGACACATGAACCCTAACCCTAACTTGAACTGAATGACACTTACTAAAAGAAGTGTTATGTCATAAACATTTATGACTTGTTTCTAATGTTTATGACAGCTTCATGACAGTGTCATGTCACTCTTATGTAGATACCTTCAAGTAAAGTGTAACCTGTTTTTTTTAGTTTTTTTTTACAGTCCTTATGTGAAATACACACACTTTGTTGCCCTGTCACAGATGTGCAGTGATGATACAGCATTCGCCACACTTGATCCATTCACTTTTAATTGCTCATGCATCTTTCATGCTGGACATGAAATATTGATTTAGAAACATCTGATGGTTTTTAGACATGCAGGTGTTTAGAAATGCGTGTCGAGATCACAAATGTGCCCAAATTTAAAAGAAAGAAATGTTGAATTCGTGCTGTATGTTTAGTTTTTCTTAACGGAACTACTTTCCATCCAGAGAGACAAGACCAGGGCATTTGGCATTTAAAAGAATAAATAGTAGGTTAATTTAAAATAAATGCAGGAATTAATAATGAAAATGCATACATAAATCTTCCTTATTGTGATGAACTTTTTCATTGGTATACATGTGTATGACAAAACACAACTGGCAACCCTAAAATGTAAAAATAATGGACGAGTCTTGTGCTGAAGCCAATGCTGAAGTGCCTTTAACCTGCATTCAGTCTCATTTCCAGCAGGGGGGTTACTCCACTAGAAGTCAGTTTCTATAGAAGTCTTTGGGAAAATAGATAGTCTTGCTTGACCTTCCTCCACAGCGCTGCGGAGGAAGGTCTGGCTAGTCCAAACGGCATTCCAGGATTGGAGAAAAAAAACGTGCTCTGATTTATCGGCATTCCTTTAAACCAATCACAATCGTCTTGGGCGGCGCTAAGCACCGGAAAGAGCCACAGTGCCTCTGCAAAATAGCCTCGGGAAGGAACTTGTTTTGGTGGAACATGTACGTTCAAAAGTTGTTCTAGTCGTGCAACAGAAAACCCAGATTGGACAGATTTCCAACGGAAACGGAGCAATCCCGGAAGTGGAACGTCGTGGATATAGACTAATGGGAAAATGACCCAACTTCTCACTTGATTTATTACCTCCGTAAACAGTTCATGGTCTCAATCACTACTTTCCAGTCTTCTTCAATGCAGCATGATGTTCATTTTGTAAATTATGGTCCCATTTATTTTAAAATGGACGATAAAGCAGGGGAAGCTTTAGGGGCGTGGCTACACACCGACCTGTCAATCAGGACAGAGGCTTAGCAATGCTAACTATGGCTAGCCTGGGGAGAACCCTGACGCACTTCCGGCAAATTTGAGACCTGCTCTGCAAGTCCAACTGGCCAAGAGCCCATTCAAGCCCATATCAAATTTTTCCAAATCGAGGCACCAATCACAACCGTTGAGGCCGGCTTTACACGATGACGATAGCACAACATGCTCGCTGTTTGAGATGTTTTTCCGTCGCTCTGCATACGTCATCTCCTTCATCGCTCTGATTGGTTTTAGGACTACTACGGTCAAACTGAAAAGGCTGAACGGCAGACGTGTTCATCTCGCTGTTACTGTACTGTCAATAGCCGGTACGTGGGTACACAACCAATACACGTCACTACCCAGAATGCATTGCGACGTAAATAACCATGGCGGCCTACGAGGGAACATATTTTCTGCATTTTTTAACAAAAAACAAAACATTTGGAGTGTTTTTGTAGCACCTTTTTATAGCTGACGCCCACGTTAATCTTATAAGGCCAACATGTCGTACTAGTCGGGGTTCCTTTTAAAGATAGTAACATCAGACCATGTTTCCTCTTTTTAGGTGGCAGGAGTAAACACATTTCATGCTCAACATTTGTTGTGTTCTGATTTCAGAACGATGGAGACAGCTGGAGAACAGTTAGATACAAAATAGTATGTAGGCTCTACAGGATGATTCTTTGGCAACGATCATGTTTTTCCAGAATGATGGACACATTGTCAGGCATTTGATTACCAAATGGATTGAAAAATAGTGCACATAGCTGCCGTAAATGGAGGCTCGATGGTGTTTTAAGCCCCCAACGTCGACTTCAAGGCAGCGCTGCAACCGTCGACTTCAAGGCATGTAACCCTAACCTTAACCCTAACCCCAAACCTAACCATTGCCTAATCCCAATGCCTTCCAGGCAGCGCTGCGTGGAAGACAACGTTGGGGGCTTAAAACACCAAACACCAAAATGGAGCATGCCCCTGACAACCCCCGTCCAAAATCGCCCAAAACATAATGAATCACGATACATATGCAAAACAATTTATTCCCCCCACCCCTAATATACACTCTCATATACATCAAACATATTATCTTATACATAGCTTATGTAATGCCCACTTTAGTTTGAAGATTGAAGTTGGTCTGTGTGGTGATTCTACCATCAAACAAATAATCAGCTCTCTAGCAACATCTAAGATACTTTCTCAACATATGGACCACTTATGTTCATATTCTAGGAACAGGTGGGCAGTACAGTGCAGCACACCGACCTGTACACCGGCCCGAGTGTTAAAGGGTGTGATGATCCATGTCTCCCCCGTGGGAACTGAAGACCATGTAATGGAATCATTTTGGATTTGAAAGATGAGCTTCACTCTATTATGTAATGAGGCTATGATGTGTTTCTCTGTACGCTTTGCAGCTCCGCGCATGCGGGCGGCTGCTGTCAGTCCCTTTCGGCTGCATGTTGGCTCACCCTCTTACCTGCTGTGGTTTTGTCGAACATGTTGAAAACAAAACAATCCCGCAACTGCAAAGTCATCACAGGGTTATTTACGGTTTGCCCCGTGTGCCTTGCATAAAGAAACCTAAACCTTCATTAAATCTTTAGGCCGTCTGGGCTTCGTGTGTGTGTGTGTGTGTGTCGTCTCCAATAACAAGACGAGTGAGAGTGCCCCTGGGCACATTAGATTATACGGTCCTTTGGCCATTAAGGAAAAACAAAGTAGGACACAAAAGTCAAGCCTTGCTAAATAGAGCCACATTGAAGGCTGTTTCACTTCTAAAGAGTCAAGGGCCTGATATGATCTAGCAGTGTGACCCCCAGCTGTATATCACCACCACTATTTAGTCATAATTAAATAATAAATGGCCCAGGCCCCAGGAGATTAACCCAGCCTTTCGGCTTTCTGCACAGTGGACAACCTTTGGTTTCCAGACTTGACATCACATATCTTAGAAAAGCTGTTGAGAGCGGGTCACATGCGGCAGTCGTCATAGTGACGACACTGACAGTTACCTGAGTTGGGTGCTGGTGGGAAGCCAAGGCAGAGGGTAGCCAACCTGCTGGGAGAGGTAGTCTGGGCGAACGCTGCAGAGGACACAGAGGACAGACACTTTTTATTGTTCATCATGCCGAGAAAAAGAGATACAGATGATGGTGAGTTGAACATTGGACTAAAGGATTCATTTTCTTTGTATGTCATAATAGTTTTTTTTATGCAGCCTTTGGTTTATTTTATTTTGTATCAAAAAAGAATTGTAAGAATAATTTGTGTTGGAAATTTTTTTACAACCACTTACTACTATTACAGACTTTACAGTCTCGCTTTGCCAGACCTTCCTCCACAGCGCCGGGAAGGAGGGTCTGGTTAGTCCACACAACATTCCGGGATGGGAGAAAAACGTGCTCTGGTTTATCGGCATTCCTTTAAACCTATCACAATTGTCTTGGGCGGTGCTAAGCGCCGGACAGAGCCACGGTGCCTCTGCAAAATAGCCTCTGGAAGGAACTTGTTTTGGTGGAACGTGTACATTCAAAAGTAGTTTTAGTCGTGCAACAGAAAACTCAGATTGGACAGATAGTCTAGCTAGCTGTCTGGATTTACCCTGCAGAGATCTGAGGAGCAGTTAACCATAGTCCTCAGAAATCCACTGGAGTTTAGAATTACAACACAAAGGAAGCGAAAGGTAACGGACAGCCGGCCGAAAAGAATGACATCTGGCGGAATTTCCGATGGCACTCTAGCAATCCCGGAAGTGAAACGTCGTGGATATAGACTACAGATTTTATGCAACATTATATGCTTTAATGCCAGAGGCGTGGACTTATGGCCCTTTTCCACACTCAGGAACTTAACTAAGTATGACATGTATCCATCATCACAAGTCCTTGTTTTGTTTCCACTCGTCTCCAAAATGGATGCATTAAAAAGATCCTGGACACAGCGTTCGAGGCTGAGCCCCATTCATTCCTAGGAGAGTTACTCAGTGGCGCATGAAGCCAAAAAAGTTCAACATCTGTGTATAAAATTACCCGGATGATCAGCGCTGCTTCCGCACTGTGCAGCCCGTAGAGCAGGCGCACTACAGACCTTCGCCGGCCGAGCTGGCTACTTCCAGTTTAGCTCTCTGCTAACTTCAGTGGGGATTAAATGATTTATTGTGCGACTCTTCTAGACTTCTAGTGAAACAAGTAATACTGCGGGGGTTGTGACGCTCCAAAAAATGTATACACTGATTTAGAGACGTCTCTTTTGCCATGTAAGTCTTTGGGGAAAAGTATTTTTGGGCCAGAGGGCATCACGTGACTGACACAGAAGTTGTAATTCCACCGTTTGGCCGCTATGTCAAATTGGCTTCAAAGCCTGGCACACTTCCCACTGTTGGGCTGTTGAGTTCCTGGAACTAAATGTGGGCACCTGCTCAGAAGATGATACTAAATGCTAGTTACAGGTACTTTCAGGGGGTTTGGGTGCGTGCACGACTGCCCGCATGTGCGGTAAACAAAACAGGGATCAAAAACAGCTCCATGGCACTACTAGATTTATAAAACTTCTGCAAAAGTCTGCATGCTCACAATAATACTGCTAAAGTGCATCAGCAAGATTAGTTTCTTAGCATGCTAATATTTGCTCATTAGCACTGTGGCTGCTAGTAACCTGATTTGTTCTAAGCACATGTGTAATGTTAGATGGTTGAGGTTAGGCATTGACCTTGAATAGTTAGGGAAAGGATAGCCCATTCAGGCTGAACGAATCAGGTTTCCGGTTCATTACACTAACATTAGCTAATTAGCACTAAACACAAAGTGCAGTTGAAGCTGATGATGTTTGCAGGTACTTAGTCATCCAGCAAAGTATTGAACTCGTTACAATTTTGACTTGATCATAGCGTGAGATAAAATGTTTAAAGGATCAGAAAAGTAATTACAGTTCATTCTGTTGACAATGTACCAAATTTTATAGCAATGTATCCAATAGTTCAGATATTTCAGCCTGGACCAAAGTGATGGACTGACATTACCGTTCCCAGAGCCGCGCCACTAATAATTTGAAGGAAGACTTTTTTTTCTGCACTGAATTTGCTCATTTACTGTAGAACAGAATTCTATTTGTTGGCATTGTAGATGGATGTCCTCATGGTCTGGTTGAGCTGGTGTTTTGAGCATTTTGATGGTGCTGTTTTTTGTGTGTGTTTCCTTCCTTAGTTGACATCGAGATTGACGCGGATTTGAGTGACAGTGATGGTAAGTGGATAAAACAGCATGTCAACAAAATACTGTCTAATCTAATAACCAGAATACCAAATGCAGTATTTTGTGTTTGACTTGGTCTTAATGTAGACGGCGCTACCCAGAAGAGAACGAACAGGAGGCAGGGAGCTGGAAGAGGAGGTGCAAGGGGAAGAGGACGCGGGAAAAAACCAGCCAGCGAAGACGAAGATGAGGACGAGGAGGATGAAGCGCCCAGGGGACGCAGGGGAGCAAATAAGAAGAAGCCCGCCAAGAAACGTGGCGGTGGGGATGATGATGATGATGAGAGTGAGGACGAGGCTCCAAAGAGGAAGCCGAAAGGAGCAGCCAATAAAAAGAAAGGAGGCAAAGCTCAGGACAGTGATGAGGAGGACAGCGACGTAGAAAAGGGAAAGAAGGGAAAGAAGGGAGGAGGGAAGAAAGGAAAGAAGGAGGAGGAGGACAGTAAGGGTAAGAAGGGGGATGCCAAAGGGAAGGACAAGGGGAAAGACAAGGACAATGACAAGGACAAGAAGAAAAAGAAGAAGAAGGACGACAGGTGAGAAGATAAGAAAGATATCTGTCTAATTTAGTTATTTAACACCTGTCTTTAAATCAAGGATCGAATGACTTAAATGGACATTTTCATTGCCAATACATATGACAATTTAAAATTCAATACCAAACATACCAGGTGTTAGCCTGGCTCCGCCTTCCTATGTACTTAAGCTCAATTTTCATTTCCCTTCAGTACTACGTCTGGGTTCGCGGTATAGTCTTGAGTTTTGTCCAGCCACATTTTTGGCGTCCCAATCAGCGAACAGAGGGAGTGGCTGAGAGAATGACGTTGAGGCCGTGCGCTAGAGTTGTAGTTCCGTAATGGCGGCGGCGAAAGATGCGAGCGAAGATCCAATAGTTTTAAACTTCAACAGAGTACCCGCCTTCAAGGAAGTTAACACTTGTCAATGGAGAGAGGCCAGACTCTCTGTCCAAATGAAATGTACCAGAGTCTGGTAGAACCAGGCTAACCAGGTGTGGAAACAGTGCTAAAATGTAAACTTTATAACCCAATACAATTAGGACTCATACTCTGGGGAACATGAATATCCCCAGCATTAATCATGGGAATCGTGCCAGTAGTTTTCCATATACAAAGTTGACATTTTTTGGTGTGAGGGTTGTGCGTGCAGAAAGCTAATGGATATGCCAAAATGAAAATGGTTTATAATCCTCGGAGCATGAATATCCACGACAAACATTATGGCAAGCTACTCAATTATACTAAGGACAATGCTCGAAAGGTTACCAATCTATTTCCATGTGACACCTCAAAATGAAGGAATGTCTACTTGCGATCCCTCATCACCTCTCTGCACATCTTAAAGTTTTGACCAACCAGAGGGATTTTTTAGCCAAGATAGCGTTGTTGCTCTAGTGATGGCAGTATTGGTTGGTTGGTAGGTCGGTCTGTCCACCACTTTGGTCCAGACTGAAATATCTCAAGAACTATTTGCCATGAGTTGCCATGACATGTTGTTATTTGTTTGACATTCATGGTTCCCAGAGGATGAATCCTACTGACCTTTCCTCTAGCACCACCATAAGGTTGACAACTATTGGATGGATTGCTATGACATTTGGTACAGATTATCAATGGTGCCCAGTATATAAATCGACTTTTGCCATGTTTCCACTGTATGGTAGGGCTCTGTTCGACTCAAGTTTTCCCCTGCAGATATAGGCTGGATTCTCACATTATCAGCATAGCGATGCCTCGTGAATCTGCTGTGAAATCACCTGCAACGGGACACTCGCCCAACGCTTTTATTTGCAAATCAAACAGAGGAACATCTGCACTTTGTCGATTGTTCGACGTAGAGAACAGTGTGGTTTTGTTGCCGTTTTTTTTTTAAAGCTGGGTCGAGTGAATAAGTCGAGTCATGCAGTGGAAAAACAACATTTGGTCATCCCTTGGCTTTTTCTTTAACACCGCCATCAGGTCAAAGTTTTAATTTCTCCAATACTTTCAGCTGTACTTTGAGTGCCAATTACAAAATGTCCCAAAACATAGTGAACAGTATACCTGCTAAACATCAGCATATTGACATTAGCATTTAGCTCAAAGCACTGCTGTGCCTAAGTACAGTTTCCTAGAGTCTTGTTTCCTCTGTTTAATGTAAATAATGCTTGTCCTAAAGCAGTATTTATTTCACAATTGTGTTTGCTACAACAAACTCTCTCCCTTCTACATGTCCATCCCTCTTTTCTCCTCCAGTTCATCCGATTCTGACTCAGAATCTGAAGAGGAGGAGTCCATGTCTGAGGGAGAGATGGCCCGGCTGATGGAGGAGGTGGAGGAGAAGAAGAAACTGATCGCTAACATCAGGACTAAGCCGTGGAGGATGAAGCGGAGGCTCGTGCACTTGAAGTATGCTCCTACACCTGTCCTGGTTTCCTGTTTGAGATTCAAGTTCTTAACCTCAGCCCAGAATCACAGAGCCATATATCGAGCCTATACATGAAACAAAACCATAGGCATTTTACTCTAAGCACGTGACAGTACTTTGAAAAACTCTATGTTCCTCTACCTCAAAACTTGCTAAATATTTGGGTTTGAAATCATCACTTATTGTGAAAACTTTGTTATTGTGGCTTTCAAATCCATGTGGGAAAACAAAAAGCCAGATCATTTTAATGGACATTTATCTCACATTAAACCTTGTTTCTTTAAAGGGAGGCTCAAGAATTTGTGGATAAGTTTGAAGGAGCTCTGGGCAAAGGAAAGGGCAGGAAGTGGTACGCCTACAAAGTGATGATGGCAAAGGTTCGGCACAAAAATCAAACTTTCTATCTTTTCTCTGCTTTCTGCAGTGTTTCCATCTATCATTTTCAACGCTGTTTTTGTTTTGTTTTTCAACCCAGAAATGGATCAAGTTCCAGAGAGATTTTGAGAATTTCCGAACTGCCTGTATCCCCTGGGAGAGGAAGATCAAAGATGTGGAAAGTGAGTTGTGTTCCTAGCACACAGCCGTGTTTACCAGCTGAACGGCGACTCCCAGTAGACAGATGCTGAGCTTTAAAATGGTGTTTGGTTTTTTGCCCCCAGCGTCGCCTTCCAGGCAGCGCGGCAATGGTTATGTTTAGGGTTAAGGGTAGGGTTAGCTGCCTGGAAGGGTTACGTTGGAGGCAAAAAATACCATCACGCCTTTAAAATCTTCTCAATGTCCTCAGGTCACTTTGGGTCATCTGTGGCATCTTACTTCATCTTCCTGCGCTGGATGTACGGCATGAATCTGGTCCTCTTTGGTTTCACCTTTGGCCTGGTGGTCATCCCTGAGGTGAGATGATGCAGTCCTGTTTCTGAATGCACAAGCTGGAATAAAATGATATAGCATATAGCAAAGCTTAAACATATAGTGTGAAAGATACTGATCTATTAATTATTATTCTGTTACTATTGTTGGAGCCATTATGTAACTTTGCTTTTTGTTTTGTTTATATACCACGTTGGTGGCATTAATGCATATGCAGTTGTATGTTTGATCACCAGGAAGCATATACTGTAAGTAATCAACAGCCAGAGGTACATAGGTGTGCGGCAAAGGGGAAAGCATACAGCTTTTCACCATGTTAGTGGCTTGTGAGTGGTATTGTTTTATTAGTGTTTGATTGGAAGGCAGAATGAAACCTACCTGAAATGAAATGGACAAACAAAAATATACCTGTGCTACAGTGAGCATGCATCGCCATTAAAAATAAATGGGTCACCGCACCAAAAGATATTTAAAGTATGGACATTGGGGTGCCCGGTTAGCTCACCTGGTAGAGCGGGCGCCCATATATATAGGTTTACTCCTCAACGCATCGGCTGCGGGTTAGACTCCGGTCTGCAGCCCTTTGCTGCATTTCATTCCCCCCTCTCTCTCCCCTTTCAAGTCTAAGCTCTCCTACACAAATACAGGCCTAAAATGCCAAAAAAAACGATCTTTAAAGTATGGACATTGAGTTATTGACAGGCCAGACCACGTGTTGAAGCGAGTTCTTCCTTTGTCTCGCTGCATTGGCCTAATGTAGGTCTGGTTAAAAGACTATAATGAATGTCAAAAAAATAAATAATAGAAATCCAGTTAATACAACAAACAGATAAATCAAGTAAAATCAGGATATGCTTTTCAATTCAAAAGTTTTAAGAAGAAATTCAAAAGAGGACGCTGACTCAGCGAGCTTTATTTTATGGGGCAGGTTGTTCCAGAGCTTTGGGGCCCAGATGGCAGGAGGGGAAGCTTACCTCGAGAGTGATATTGGAATTTCCATTCATGCATTACAACTTTTTATATGACACAAAGTATTTCTAAATGATTGTCATCATTATATATAAATGATGTCATCTTACTTGTAAGCTTCATTGCTGTTATGCTATTAGGATTGTTTTGCGAAATAATTTGAAAAACACTGCAATCTCATCCATTTGTTTTGTTTATGTTTATTGTCCCCGTGGGGAAATTAGGTTGCAGCAGAAATCACATCACAAGGCACTTTAACAACATTAGGAAACAAAAGAAAAAAAAAAAAAAAAAAAAAACGACAGTAAAAGACCGTAACATATAAACATTGCTACTCATAGACCAAGGCACTCATGCACATGAGGAGGGGAAAAGGGGGTATTGTTCCAGACCAGCTAGATAAACAATAAATAAAAAATAAAAATAAAAATGAAAAAAATAAAATAAAATAGACATCAAAAACCACCACCTTTTCTCAAGCTTCCTGTTAAAGATTTATTGTATGTCAAACAAAAATTTATAAAAAAAAAAAAAAAAAAAAATTATTCCAGCAACAAACAACACTATACGACAAACAGATAAATCAAGTAAAATCAGGATAATGCTTTTCAATTAAAAATTCAAAAGACAACACTGACTCAGCCAGCTTTATTTTCAGATGTAGGATGTTTGTTCCAGAGCCTTGAGGCCCTGATGGCAGGAGGGGGAAAAGCTTATCTGGAGAGTGATATTTATATTTATGATGTTTTAAATTTGTTTATTAGCATAAACCCCTTAAGATGTAGGTGAGACCGGGGATAGTTGGAACCATAGACTGTTAATATCTCTTTTACAGTCTGTGGTTGTAAGTTAACACGGGTCAGTTGTAACACGTCCAGTTTCTCCAACCAGGAACTAGTCTGAATCACCTGCTTCACTCTAAACGTGCTCTGTTTAGTCCTTAATATACGACGTGTGAAGAAGCAGCACTCTGGGACCGACACTGCACATTTTAGAAAGAAAAAAACTAATTTTTAGGTAAGAAATAATTTAAAACAAATCTCATTTATTGTTGTGATAGCATTTCCAGCTTTGTAGATAAACTCAACAAACCTAATTCATGTTTATTGTGTACCTGTAGATATCTTTCCTGCAGGTTGTTAGTGCTAATGTTTTAGCCGTTAGCTGTAAATTAAGCTAGTTCATGGCGTCACTTGGCTAGTTGTAACAAAGTCTGAACATGTTACAACCTACCGCAAGCTAAATCTTGGTTGTATTTATGTTTTTTTCTTTAAATTTCAGTCTTGGAAAAGAAAGAGGGACCGAATTGTGTCTCTCAACACCTACACACACAAATATTATGTTAAGAAGCAATTTAAGTGTTGAATGAAAGTTTCAATATTAAGTTTTTGTCATTATGCTAATTTCATGATGTTACATGTCACCCCAGTGTATATCATAATGTTACATTTCACCCCAGTGTAGGCCTATATCATAATGTTACATTTCACCCATCTGTGTAGGCCTATATCATAATGTTACATTTCACCCCAGTGTAGGCCTATATCATAATGTTACATTGTCTAGGCCTATATCATAATGTTACATTTCACCCCAGTGTAGGCCTATATCATAATGTTACATTTCACCCATCTGTGTAGGCCTATATCATAATGTTACATTTCACCCCAGTGTAGGCCTATATCATAATGTTACATTGTCTAGGCCTATATCATAATGTTACATTTCACCCCAGTGTAGGCCTATATCATAATGTTACATTTCACCCCAGTGTAGGCCTATATCATAATTTTACTTTTCACCCCAGTGTAGGCCTATATCATAATGTTACATTGTGTAGGCCTATATCATAATGTTGCATTTCACCCCAGTGTAGGCCTATATCATAATGTTACATTTCACCCCAGTGTAGGCCTATATCATATTGTTACATTTCACCCCGGGGCGGGGTACAGCTAACCTGGACTATGGGGTAAATTGTAACATTTCACTCATTGTGTTCTGTTTGGGTTGCAGAGATAACCATTTAACAGCAGACACATGTTACTAGTTTGTATCCCATTTTGAACGCGCTGGCTTTAAAGAGCTCCAAGATACAGACAGAAATGTCAAAAATGTTACAACTATTAGATTAGATAAGGTTCAACTTTATTGTCATTGTGCAGAGTAGAAAGTACAAAGACAACGAAATGCAGTTTGCGTCCAACCAGAAGTGCAAAAAGAGCAGAAAAGTGCAATGTGATATTCAAGAGTAGAGAGGACAAGAAATATAGTGCAGTGTAGACAGTAGTGTACAGTTCGTTTACAGAAGGTGGTTTAGAGTAATATAAATTAAATATAAATATGTGCAGTGTATTAGCATATACCTTATAAGAGCCGAATAAATATGGCTATGTAATATGAACAGTGTATGAACAACATGTACATATATGTGCAATATAGTAGTAGTAACATTATAATAGTAGTAAGAATAATATAGATATATGCAGTGTATTAACAGAATATATTATGAGAAAAACTGAATAAATATGGATATTAACAGTACCATTGTAGTGCAGAAACAGAACTTAGGGGCTTAGTTGGTTGGTTGGTTGTCACCGGGATGCAGAGCTAGAGTTCAGTAGGGTGACAGCCGCAGGAAAGAAGCTTGCCCTGTCTAACCTATCATTTCGTTTTCGAGGGGGTCCCAACATATATCACAATCATTACATAACAAGTGACGGGGGGAAATAAAATCATAATAAAAACAATAGAAATAAATATAGAAATACAATTATTAGTGGCTACGACAACGTTCATACAACAGGCAAAAAAGCTAAACAAATTCATTAAAACATTACAACCACTAGGTGGCCAAAATGGCCAGTGATAAATAAACGGTAGAGTGTGAGTCGATCACCAACTTCAATTGGGTATGAACATTAGATATTTAAACAGTAGGTATAGGGAATGACGGCTTCATTGATAACGACAGTCCCATCTTAAAGTGAGAAAACATTCTTAAACATGCCAAATATTGAAATTGATCTTATTTCAACTGGTAAATTATTCCAAATCTGCTTTGAATTTCCATTCGTGAAATCAAATGTTAATACTTATTTCCCAGGTTCTGATGGGCCTTCCCTACGGCTCCATTCCCAGGAAGACTGTACCTAGGGCAGAAGCGGACACTGCTCAGGACTACTCTGTCCTCATGGACTTCAACGTGAGTCTGAAATATGATGATATAAATATGCCCAAGCCTTATTGGCTTTAGCGCAAACATTTTCAAAATATTTCTGCAAAGAAAATCAGTTCACATAACTTATATAATCAAATTTCAACAAGAACATTCGTAGGTTACTCATTAAGCATTATGCATTTGTAATCTACTAGAAATCAAAGTAAATACTAATGAAATAGTCCATCTGGCCTTCTTTTAGCTTTAAAGAAAAAGTTAGCAAATGTGAACACATCAAAATGAGACAAGCATTACATGTTGTGAACATATAGACACCATAAAGAGATTAAAGCCTTTTGATGGGACTTTTTTTGACCCTCATACATTTTTATAGATGTACAATACAGAAGAAAAAGTTAAATTTTCAACCAGAACAGTCAGAGAATTTAAGTTATTCGTGTAATAAAAAAACCCACACTTTTTTATTTGTATTTGACCTTTAATTACCTAAAGATGTGAACCTCCTTTTTGAGATCCTGGCTAAAACAGCAGCTCTGCTATTACTCCTACTACTACTACTACTACTACTACTACTACTACTACTACTACTACTACTACTACAGCACAACAGAAACCAGACACGAAAGGAAGATGAGAGTGGGAAAAAAAACAAAGGCAAAAAGTAAATTATGATAGCGCCTCTCCTTTTCTTAGGGCTACTGCAAATATTCAGTCCTGTTCTACGGCTATTACAACAACCAGAGGACCATCGGCTTGCTGAAGTTCCGGCTGCCTCTGTCCTACCTCATGGTGGGGATCGGCACCTTCGGCTACAGCCTGATGGTCGTGATCCGCACGTGAGTCTCGTACAGGATGGTTGCTTTTCATTCGTTCTTACTGTCTCAGCCAGGCTGCTTCAGCTAGCCCTGAGTACCTTTATACTGTCGAGGGAAAATCATTAAGCTCTAGTTTTCATTTGGTCATTTTAATTAATAAAATTTGGGAAATTTAGATTTTATTTTGAGATGATTTAAGGTTAAGTTTGAAAATGTGACAAAACATGACTTCTTTTTTTTCAAACTTATATTTATTGTTGTTTTGTTTGTTTTTGTACAATATTGACACGCACAACAAGACATGGAACAAAGATAGAACCTACAAAGTGCAAACGCAGCACAGAAACAGTGTATCTACCCTATAGAATAAAGGAATAATAATAATGACAATAACAGGAAGAAATACCATTAATAATATTGCACAGGAGTACATCAAAATAAGTAATACAATAATAATGAATAAAATATACAAAATAAATAAATAAACAGCCAAGTAAAAGCATCAGATCAGTCCAACAGTTCCTCCATCAATTTGTATGTTTTTATTCTTAAGGAAGTTATACAAAACATTTTCCAAATCATCCAAAACCTGTCAAGCCTGTTTTTAGTAAATAACGTATCCTTTCCAGTGCCAGAAAGGATGTCATTCCGTTCAACCGTTCAGAGAATCCAAAGACAGTGGGCTTTTTTCAAGACCTAGCAGTACACCTCTTAGCCTCTAAAAGGCAAACACTCAGTAAGGATTTTTTTTATCATTTGAGAGCACCAAATTGACAGGGTAAATGTTAGGGTGAGGTTATTTGCACCCCTGGTACAATTAGCAGTGTATGCTATTTGCACCCCTGGTACAATTAGCAGTATGCTATTGTTACCCTGGTGCAATTAGAAGTGTATGCTATTTGCACCCCTGGTACAATTAGAAGTGTATGCTATTTGCACCCCTGGTACAATTAGAAGTGTATGCTATTTGCACCCCTGGTACAATTAGAAGTGTATGCTATTTGCACCCCTGGTACAATTAGCAGTGTATGCTATTTGTACCCTGGTGCAATTAGAAGTGCTATTCGTACCCTGGTGCAATTAGAAGTGTATGCTATTAGTACCCCGCCGGTGCACACAGCAATGTGTTCTATTAATACCCTATCTGGTACAAATATCAATGTATGCTATTTGCACCCCTGTGCATTTACAGTACCTTGGCATATATTTACACACAGTTATCCATACTACTCATGTATTACACCTTTTTGGATTATTATCGCCCTGACATATTCATGAGTCTTCCCCTACCACCCTGCAAAAAAAAAAAATTCGCGTTCGCGGGTCCTGACTTGCGCAATTGCATGCAAATTATCCAATCCAAATTTAAAAAAATAAGATCACCACACAGGGGAATCAAGCTCCAAACTCCCATATCAAAGGTAAGCGTACTAACCATTCACCTAGCAGTTCTTACGGAATGTTGTATAACTGTTTACCACTTGGTTTCTTCAAGCCTCGGTTGCTAGGTAACCATACTGTATACAAAAAAATAGGTACTAACAAACTAACGGTTGTATGCTTTCACTGAAGACAGAAAGCGCAACTGTAGTATCCATTTTCCGCTAGAAATTCAATTGTTATAAACTTTAGAGACAAAACTTTCCTAATATGCCAGTTTCTGCGGTCATGGAAGATGAACGTCCGCCATGATTTCGGTGCACGCGAGCAACGTTCTTTTGTTGCTACGTCACAGGGTGTAAATAGCTCAGCTGTGTGGCCGAGGCTATTCGTACCGGGGGTGCAAATAGACACTCCGTAAATGTTAAGGATATGTATCCTTAACATTTACCCTGTCAATTTGGATCAAGAGGCACTACTTTGCCAATAATACGACCAACAAGCTTTAGTACCTTTCTCCAGAAGTGGGCAACCTGTAGACAGCCCCACATGCGATGAAGCAGTGACCCCTTCTGGTGGTTACATTTGATGTATCGGGAATATTGGGGTTAAAGGGGCGCTATGCAGTTTTGACCATTTCTTTGCTGTTTTCTCGCTTTTTGCTGGCAGGTTTCTCTATAGAGCTCCCCCTACAGCTACAGAATGGATATTTGGCAGCTCCTATGTTTACTTGTGTCTGACTCCTCACTCGGTCAGTCTGCCGTTTCCTCTTTCTCTGTTCCTCCAACAATGCTTTCCTAGCTTTCTGATTCTTTTTTGCCAGCTAAGCCATGACGATAGTGTGAAAAACTCCATCGCTACCTTGTTCTTATAGCTAGCCAGTTCCTCAATCAGGGCGTATGTGTGCAGTGCAATAGAGAAATTCGTTACATCGCAAGACCCAATATCACGCGATACTTCCTGACACTGAGGCCGGCGACTCGCCAGCCCAAAGTCGCAAGGGTGGTTTTTCCGCTCACAGGCGCTAGGGGGGAGCGAGATGACCACCATTCAACCCGAAAAAAGTCATATAACCATTCCAATGACTCCGAAGCTGTTCAGTTAAGGTCAATTAAGCTAAAAAACGGCATAGTTCCCCTTTAAAGTGGCGCAGTTTGGCTGGAGTGATGTACTGTCTAGTCAGCCATTTATATTGTAAGAGTTTGGAATGCGTGTTAACAGATTGGGTTTTAACCAGTGACAAAACATGACTTTTTTTTAAATTTATTTCAGGGTTAGTGATGCAAATTTATTTTTACATTTCAGTGTTCTTATATACAGCACTTTGGTCAGCTTAAGCTGTGTTTAAATGTGCTCTAGTAAGAAACTTACTTTACTTAACAACATACAGGTGTGTCTGCCTACTTGCCCATTGTGAAGGCTGTCTTGTTTTTTTCAGAATGGCCAAGAACGCTGATGTCGGAGGTGGAGACGGAGACGAAGGAGAGTTCACGTTTGCCTGGAAGATGTTCACCAGCTGGGATTACCTCATAGGCAACTCAGAGACCGCTGACAACAAATACGCCTCTATCACCACCAGCTTCAAGGTAACCAATGGCAACCATTTTACAAGAAACATATATGAATGTGTAGTGTATTTTTCAGTAAACCTGTTGTTTAGGGGCAGAGCCAGATGTTGAAAACATTCTGGGCTCAGCCCAAACCTAGGGGCACGCTCCGCCAGGGAGATTTCATCCCCATTTATATTTTCGCACTATTTTTCAAACCATTTGATAAGAGAATCTCAAAAAATATTTGAAAAAGGTTCTCACAACAATAAAATGGCTATTAGAGTGACTAACATCATAACACATGAATACCCCATACCTAATGTATGCAACTTAACCTAAGTCAATTTTTAATGGCCCTTTTACGCATTGTTTTTTTTATTAGTGGCTATCAAATCATGACAAAAACTCAACTGTTATAATTGATCTTAATTTACAATGTATAAACACATGAATTTAAGTTCATACTGAAAGTGTTATTGGCTATTATTTAAAAAAAAAACTATCAAATCTAATTGCAATAATTAACTTACTAGAGACAGTGATTTCTATCAGTAATTTCTTTGATTGCATACATTTTAGGTACCCTCAATTCTACTACTACTACTACTACACCGCAGATAGGCAACAGTAAGAAAAAATAGCAGTAAGAAAGAGTTCTATTTCAGTCTTTAGACCAACATAAAATCGTTTTTCCTGCTGTAAGTCCATTCAGCTTGGCAGATATCACACAGGGCTAATGGACTAACGTTATTCCAGATACATTTACAATGTGCATCTCAGATCACATTTTCACTGACTATGACCACTACTATTGTCATTACTAAACCTTGTGCCAAAATATGAACAATTACGTTGCTGTCAGCAGGCCTAATTGCTGGCTAACCAGCGCTAAGGAAAAATCCAGCAAATAGACGGTACCTTAAAACGTTGCGTGAAACAGACGATTTAACGTCACCGCTCATTTTACATACAGTTTAGCGACAAACAAAATGCTGAGGGGACGTTAACATGTTTCTCATGTTGGTTTTGAGCGGTATGCATCCCCACTAACCTGGAAAACACTTTAAACAGTAACCTTAAGTGAATACAACGTCTCCTGCAGTCAGAGGGCCCGCAGCGTTCGCTAATGTTAGCTTCTTGTCTCATCTGGGGTCTGATGAACAGTAAATTCATCTAGTTCAGTGCTTATAGCGGTATTTTCCTATCTACTCTAGCTGTCATATTTCACGGGACCCGTGGGAGCACAGTTTTCATGGTCAATCAGACGTCGTGGCTTTCGTCGCTGTTTGTCACTCTGCCTGAGGAGAAACTGCGCTACTCGCGCTGTTGTTTATATTTGGTTGTCATGACTTCGCGACCCACTTGCCCGAACGTGCCAGTGGGTTGTTATATTGTTATAAATCCTTATTGTTGAGCCCTGCTGTAAAGGGGAGACTCGTGGTTACCCATATAACCCATTTTCATTCAGATATCTTCAGGTCAAAGGGACCCCTTTAAAAATGGCTATGCCAGTTATTCCCTCGCCAACATTTTGCCTAAGTTTGGAGTTATTTAGCCCCCTTCCGGACAAGCTAGCATAATATCAATGACTTAGGTCGTCTAGTTTCATGATACCAATATGTTGCTCCAGCTGTAAAACAGAGCCCGGCACAGCCTCTAAAGGACAGTAATGTCAGCCGAAGAGAGTCAAGGCTTTTGAGAAAAAGAAGCCCAGAGACAGTTTTTCTCCCATCCCGGAGTGTTGTGTGGACTAGCCAGACCCTCCTTTGCAGCGCTGGGGAGGAAGTTCTGGCAATGCAAGACTACTACACCGCTAATGCTATTCTCTACTGACTTCCTGTTCCTGTTTTGACACCAACAGGAGTCCATCGTGGACGAGCAGGAGAACCAGAAGGACGAGAACATTCACCTGCGGAGGTTCCTCCGAGTCCTGGCTAACGTCATGATCATCTGCAGCCTGGGCGGCAGCGGATACCTCATCTACTTTGTGGTGAAGAGGTCTCAGGAGTTTGCCAACAGGACGGACCTCAGCTGGTACGAGAAGAACGAGGTAATGATGCTCAGACGTCTCTGAATGAAAGCGGTCCGATTCTGACAATGATGCTGATAATGCTGCCTCTATGTTTTGGACAGTTGGAGATCATCATGTCTCTGCTGGGTCTGGTGTGTCCTCCTCTGTTTGAGACCATCGCTGAGCTGGAAGACTACCATCCTCGAATCGCCCTCAAGTGGCAGCTCGGGCGCATCTTCGCCCTCTTCCTGGGAAACCTCTACACCTTTCTGTTCGCCCTGTTCGATGAGGTCAACTCCAAGGTATGGCAGCAGTGTGTGTGTGTGTGTGTGTGTGTGTGTGTGTGTGTGTGTGTGTTCTCTCATTCTAAACTGACCAGCTGGGACCACATTTCCCAGATGCCCTTGATGATGATAACTTAACAGAAGCCCATCAACTATTTTTAAATATTAATATATAAATAATATTGGTCTTTTAACTTGCATATAAACGTGCATGCAAAAGTGCCCAATTTTTGCCTTCCTGCTAGCATTACTATTCAGATCTAAGCAGTGCCTGAAATACCAAGATGGCGCCAACAGCAGGCATTTGGTGATTTGGTGCTCGTTGTTTTTTCTTGTTTTTGTCGTTAATTTATATTTATAATGTTTAATATGTCTGTTTGTTTGTTTGTTTATGTATGCACCTTTCACCAGGGCACATTTCACATAAATGTACTTATTGTGGCAATAAAACATTTTTTCTGATTCTGATTCTGAAAAGGGTCAGTACTGAGTACCGGCACATCTGATTTTTGTCCACATGAGTACCCTTACTTCTGAATCTTATTAACAGTATTTTAATAGGCTATTTATACCAAAATAGGCTATATATCATGATGATCATTGGAAAATACCAAGCAGTTCTATGTAAAATCAGACATTCATCTCCCCCATAAAGCCAAATGCAATGATCCTTTGTTTCATAACCAGATATTCAGACACTGCGACGATTAGCAGTCGAATCAGGCTCCTTAGATCAAATCGTCGAATAGTCGACTATACGGGGTCACCCCTTCAACATATACATATGAATATAGAAATATCCTAGACACATGCCATAATCTTGTAATCTGGCACCTTTTTTGACCTAATTCAGGCACTGGATCTAAGGATGGAAATGTCAGTCGGTCAATATGTACTTTATTGGTCCAGAGCAAAATGCATGTACTGTTTTTTTTCTCCACAAATAAGGCAAATATTGGATTCATGTTAAGACATTATTATAATTTTTTTTTTTACTTTCAAAAGATTAACAATAATTTGGTAGCCCCCCTGCAGTAACTCTGAGGACCCCCTGTTGAAGATATCTGCTCTAGTGCACTGGTTCTTAAACTCTGGTACACATACCACTGGTGGTACGCCAGTTCCCTCTAAGTGGTACGCGGATGGAATCTCTGAAATATAAAATGAAAAATGAAATAAAATAACTTAAAAACATAATACGATCAATCAATCGATGAATCGTAATTAAAACGTAATATAAAATGTAGCTTGTATACCAAACAACATTAAATGCGTTTTTTCCTATAAAGACATGTTAAACACATTGAAAATAATAACATGCGGAGTAAGCTCATAAAAATAATCTTAGATAGCAATCTTCCTCTTCACATTCATAAAATCACTTTGGATGTTTTTCAGTAGAGATCGACCGATACTTTTTTTTCCAAGACTGATACCGGTTATTAGTAGTTAATAAAACCGATAACCAATATTTGGAACCGATATACATATACAGTGAAAATTAAAATCTTTAAATCAAAATAAAAATGTTGGGCTGTTAGAAAATCCAATACACAACTTAGTTTGAATGCTTGAAATACAATTATTCAATAAATTAGAAGCTTTCAACATAACACACAGTCAAAGATAGTCAGATAGCGTTGTGGGCGGGACATTAAGTCAGACTCAGTGGAGAGTGGAACCGAAGCAGAGGGACAGACACAGAGCTGGAGCCGAACCAAAAGAGCGCACTTTTTAATTAATTTAACTTTATCGGTTATCAGGCAAATAAAACGCAGATACAGACAATCTGCAAACCGCCAAAAAACATCCCGATAATCGGCCTATCCCTATTTTTCAATATGCTGAATATTAACTTGTGTCACCGTTGACTAATTCACTCTGTGCCTCATAGCTGGAAGAAGAGGAGTCCATTAAGAACGCCACCATTTGGGCCATGAAGGAGTACTACGCCAACTACACGCGGCTGGTCAACGACAGCAGTGCCATCCCACCCCCCATGAACCCTGCTGATGTCATCCGAGGACCCTGCTGGGAGACCGCCGTCGGCATAGTAATGAAAATATAATATGACACCGAAACACAAGCCACAAGTATTTCTAAATAGTGTCATGTCATATGTCATTTTGTTAGTAAGCTTCTCTGCTGTTACGCTATATGATGATTATTTGCAAAAACATACTGCAATTTAGTCCTGTAATTTGACCCATTTTGTATATCATTTATTTTAGGTTCATCTTGTTTTTGCACTTTTCTCAAGCCAAAGTATCATTTGATAACTTAAAGTAACTAAAAGTTCAAATAAAAAGTTTTTAAAAGATTCTGACAGCTAAAAAAAAAAGCCCACCATCTATGCTGAGTAATTCTCCAACTTCCTGTTAAAGATTAAAATCTTATCACTTGAATGTTAGGATTCATTGATGTCTTGGAGTCTGTCGTTTTAATTTGGAAGTGATGTCCCATCTTATAGTCTTATATATCTTATATTTCTGCCAAATGTTCTGAAAACTGTGTGAGATGGAAGCTTTTAAAGACATTTCACTTTCCTGACTTTGTGTTCTTCTAGGAGTTTGTGAAGCTGACGGTGTCGGACATCCAGGTGTCCTACCTGACCATCCTGATCGGTGACTTTGCTCGAGCTGTCATCGTTCGCTTCCTCAACTACTGCTGGTGCTGGGACCTGGAGGCTGGATTTGTGAGTCTGACTGCTGAAGCATTTTAATTTCAATGGTTTACTTAGGGTGAGTCTAAAACTGCTCCATAGTAAGTAGGGAACTCCATTTCTGTGAGCACTGTGTTGTCTGTACAGTATGCATTGTGAGACAACGGTGTCCACGCAGCAATGTTCTTTTTCACAGCACACATTTCATTTTACATTTTACATTTTAACTTGTCAGAGTAGGAAAAGCACAGGTGTTACTTTTGATGACTACGTTCTATTCAAGTGTCCCAGTAAGACCATGACAGTACCAGGGCCTTGAAACTGAAGCAGCGAATTGGAATTCAGCCATCTTTACTTTTATTATTTACACCTATGCTTTTCCCACAGGTCAGAATTTCAGTTTGTCCAGCATTTTAGTTTAGGGTGACCTAGTCTACATCCACGACGTTCCACTTCTGGGATTGGTCCGTCGCCACCGAAAATTCTGCCGGATGTCCGTTACCTTCCGCTTTCTTTGTGTTGTAATTTTAAACTCCGGGGGATTTCTGAGAACTATGGTTAACTGCTCCTCAGATCTCCGCAGGGTAAATCCAGACAGCTAGCTAGACTATCTGTCCAATCTGAGTTTTCTGTAGCACGACTAAAACAACTTTTGAACGTACACACGTTCCACCAAAATAAGTTCCTTCCCAAGACTATTTTGCAGAGGCACCATGGCTCCGTCCGGCGCCCAAGACCATTGTAATTGGTTTAAAGAAATGCCAATAAACCAGAGCAAGTTTTTCTCCCATCCCAGAATGTTATGTGGACTAGCCAGACCTTCCTTCACAGCGCTGTGGAAGAAGGTCTGCCGATGCGAGACTAAAGGTGAACAGACGTCCCCAAACATCTGGGATAGTCCTGAATTACAAGCAGTTATCTCGAATCCTGTCCTGTTTGTTTTGCGAAAATTAGAATATAACCGAGTTATAGCCACAGAATAACACACGTGCATGCTTTTTCCCCCTTTTGTTGTTTTCTAGTGTAGGGAGGGGGACAGGGAAAGTGTAGATGCAGCCAGCCACGGAGAAGGAGCGATCTGACATGCCTGCCGCGTAGACAGATGTGACAGGCACCGCATCGCACCGATGAAATGAAGAAGAAAGTGAATTTAATGTAACGGATCAGGATTAACACACAGTTACATACAACACAGTCATTGTGTTTCTTTTTCCCAGTGACAGACAGTTTACTTCATGTTCATGAACAAAAATAATACATTTGAGTGTTGAGTTTGGCTTTTACTGAAGTGGCTTACCCGATGCACAGTACTGGGATAAAGCCTGACATGTCCCTCTCCTTCTACTAACTCCGCCATTTATTTGGCAAGGGCTCTGTAGTTGCATCTGGGGATTAGCGCTGACCAGAACGATTGTGATTGGTTTAAAAAAAATTTGGTCTGTAAGAGCCAATCCCAGCCCACTTTTTCCGGTACTTCAAGTACAGTCCCTTTAACTGTTATGTTGAATACGTTTAAGTAAATCATATCTCTGTTCCCTTTCAGCCGTCATATGGAGAGTTTGACATCAGTGGTAATGTACTTGGATTGGTCTTCAATCAAGGAATGATCTGGTACAAACAAAATGTGTATTTTTACACATATACTGAACACACTCAGTTTGAGTGTGTTTTTTTTGTGTGTGCATGCTAGTGTGTGTGTGTGTTATGTTAAATTATGTCTCAAGGTGTCTCAAACTTTGGCCTATAATAATGTATGAATTGCCCAAAACTTTCAATGTGTGATTCTTGGCATTCTTTTGTATTTTAATTTTAGGATGGTAATAGGACCTTCAAATGGATAATAAACAGTAACCATTTTTTTTTTTTATGTTTAACAATATATCTAACAACTATATGTGTATCAGGTGTAACACACATCAAAGGTGTCACATAGTGCCACGTTTTTTGGCGTGCAACAGTGGATGAAACGCACCATACGGACATGAAAAGTAGTCAAGGTGGTGTAGTAGCCTAGATGAGCCACTGATGATAAAACCCTTTTATAGACACTTTTCGGAGCGCGCAGACTTCCGTCAAATGCCTCACATTGTCCACAGAAGTGAAAAATACGCTCCAAAATGTAATGTGTTCTTCCTTAGACCATGTTACACCCTCCCAGAAAGTTTTACGAAAATAGAGCCAGACGTTTTTCCATTATCCTGCTGACAAACCCGAACTGAAAACTTGATCTCCTTGGTGTAGGAAATAATAGCATGATATAAACCACATGTTAACCTGCAATATTTGTTTTCATAGCGATCACTTACACAGTTTGCGATCGCTAATAAACTTAGCAGTTTTATCACGCACACTATTGACAACACTATTACAGTATGAGTATTACATGAAGTGAATCATTTAAGCCTATGGGCGCTGTCACACCTACAGTTCTGTAGACTCGGTGTGATTGGGGAGTGAAATTGCAACATTGTTTGCAGTTTTCATACGTTCGGTTTGCATTCACACTGCACTTTGTCAACGCTCAACGTCAAACGCTGTAAACAAATGTCACACGGAAACGGTTGCTGGTCGATTGGACAATGAAATTGCAGGCTAGTAAATGCATTTTTTTGGTTCACTTCCTATATTTAAGATCGTGTTCTCACCTAAAGCGAACGGAACTCTAGAGCACTTGAAAGCAGCCGAGACGCCCGTTTTCAAGCGCACCAGAGTTCGGTTGTTTGTTCCGCACCAGAGTTCTAATGAGCTTTCACACCATCCCAAACAAACCGGACTATCCCATGAAACGCTCCAGGGTTTCGGTCAAAACAGACCAAACTGCTCAGATGTGAAAGCACCCTAAATGTGTTGATATTGGACACATTTCTATATTGGGGACCCCTGGTAGCTCACCTGGTAGAGCGTGCGTCCCATGTACCAAGACTCAGTCCTTAACACAGCAGCCCAGGGTTCGATTCTGACCTGTGGCCCTTTGCTGCATGTCTTCCCCCTCTCTCTCCCCAAGGTCCTGTCTACAACTGTCCTATCAGTTAAAGGCAAAAATGCCCCCCCCAAAAAAAAAAAAAAAAAAAAAAAACTTTCATATTGAAAAATGTGTTACACATCATCGGATCACATGACATGATGTCATGCTGTGGTGTTTTTTCAGGATGGGTGCGTTTTATGCTCCTGGGCTGGTCGGCATCAACGTGCTTCGTCTCCTCAGCTCCATGTACTACCAGTGTTGGGCTGTAATGGCCACCAACGTCCCCCACGAGAGGGTCTTCAAAGCCTCCAAGTCCAACAACTTCTACATGGGCCTGCTGCTCCTCATCCTCTTCCTCAGTCTGTTACCTGTCGTCTACACCATCATGACCCTGCCGCCTTCGTTTGACTGCGGCCCCTTCAGGTAACCGCGCATTGAAGTCATACTCAGTGTTTACCCTAGCTTTGTGGAAGACTTAGGTGCGCGTATTTGACAGGGGGTTAAGGCGTCCTTTCTCAAGAAAATTACGTATTGCAATTTACCCATAAATTTTGTGTCTCTTGGTGGCTTTTTGCGTCTCCTTGCGTCTCTTTTTGGTCATTTTCGTTTTCTTTAAGGGTTGTTTAGGGTCTCTGTTATTTGGCGACTCTTTTGTTTGTCCTTTAATGGTACTAATTAAACTTAAACTGTAATTTAATTACATATTTTCCCCAGTAACTATGATAGATTAGTTACCTGTTTTTTGTAATGAAATGACGTACTTCCGCTACATGTAACAAGTTGCTCCCCAACACTGGTTAAAATGAGCATGTGCAAATACACACACACACACGTTGACCGTGCTGGTGTTTGCAGTGGGAAGCAGAAGATGTTTGATGTGATCATGGAGACGATCGACTTGGACCTGCCAGCCTTCTTGGGAACCATTTTCAGCTACGCAGCCAACCCCGGCCTCATCATACCAGCTGTACTGCTCATGGTGTGAGTGTAGAGGAGACACACACACACACACACACACACACACGCACACGCACACGCACACACACACACACACACACACACACACACACACACACACACACACACACACAGAACAGCTAAGATTAAGATCGCTTAATCGATTTGTTGTCAACTATGAAATTAATCACCAACTATTTTGATAATTGATTACAGTAATTGGTTTGAGTGATTTTTTTTTTCAAATTCTGTAATTCCAGCTTGTTTAAATGTGAATATTTTCTAGTTTCTTCTCCCCTCTGTGACAGTAAACTGAATATCTTTGAGTTGTGGACAAAACAAGACATTTGAGGACATCACCTTGGGCTTTTGAAAACACTGATTGACATTTTTCCCATTTTCTGACATTTTATAGACCAAACAACAAATTGATAAATCGAGAAAATAATCAACAGATTAATTGACAATGAAAATAAACGCTAGCTGCAGCCCTAGTAGCGTGTGTCCTCGCAGCCACTGAAAAAACACAAAGTCCCTTCATTTCTCCTTTACAGACTGGCCATCTACTATCTGAACTCGGTGTCGGAGGCCTATCAAAACTCCAACATGGAGCTGAAGAAGAAGATGCAGATGGTAAGTAAAGAATGGGGAAGTAATGCACACTGTTCAAATCCTGCTTACATGTACCAGATTGGGTTGCTGCACAGAACTGCAGACTACTGAACTGACTTTTTTTTTTGTTGCCAAAACACATCTGATAACAAAGAAGTGCAGCATTCTGTTGGAGCTAGCTGCGAGCGTCAAGGCATGGCGTTGTCAGTCGTACCTGCAAAACTATTAACTACTAAATACTCCCATAGGTCTCAGCTGGATTTTGTGTTCAGTGCTTATTGGCAAATGCTGACATGCTAAAATGCTAAGCCAGAATGGCTACCATAGTAAACATACCCGCTTTACATTAGCATGTTGACAGTGTCAGAGTGAGCAAGTTAGTTTATTTTTGACTCATTCTCAGCTGCTGTAAACACTAGAGCACCAAATGTGTATCATTCCGCACCTGAAAATAGTCCCCAACAAATGCACTATTTCCTCCTGTTTGAGTTACATTTGATAGAAATTACAGTGCCCAGCTGTGAAAGAAACTACTGAACCTTTTTAACATCAAACTTTATATTTGCGATATTTAAGATTTTTGTCTTCAGTAGAAACCACCGGGCTTTGGCTGAGACCCACAGACAGGGAAGGGACGCCAGAAAGTATTAACCCTTGTGTTGTCTTCTCGTCAACCTTTTGACGCTTTTTCCAACGTTTTAAATTGTAAAATTTTTCTTCTACACATTTTCAGCACTTATTTCTACGTCCCATATTTTCTGATATAAAACAAAAATTGAAAACGGGTCAATTTGACCCAAAGTCAACACCAGAGATGGACACATTGTTTTGGTCTTTTCATGGAACTTGTTAACAATAAGAAAAATATAGAATATTGTCATCCTTTAAACACCTTCTTGACATATTTAACTTAACACATTTAACACCACAGTTCTGTTCCTAATTATTTTTTCTCTCTTCCTGAATGTCTCTGAATCTCTTGTTTTAACCCACATTTTTCTGTCCACCTCTCTCTGTCTGTCTGTCTGTCCAGGCTCGGGATGAAGAGAAGAACCGGAGGAACAACACGGACAGCACCAATCAGGTCATGAAAGACCTGGAGGACCTGCTGCCAAACCGATCCCTCATGCCCCCTGCTCCTCCAGAGCCTGGTCAGTAAACTCCTGCACAGCTGGTTGTCCTATGCAGATATATCAAAGAAATGCTACAAAAGCTCTCTAGAATATATATTTTACATTTTTTTATATAATGAAGTTTTGAAATGAATTCTGAGAAGTACTGTAGCTATGTGTATCTATTATAATCCAAGGTTTTTCCACCTAAAAAGAACAATTCCTTCTGGATATCAAACACTATGTTTCGCATTCATTAAGGTATTTTTAAGGTTGTCAATTCAAAACTAGCGTATGACAGGAAATCTAGATACTCAGCTGATTTATCCCTGTCCCTGTCTAAAACAGAAAAGACACCAGAGCCGGAAGCTAAGCCAACTAAGACCAAGCCCGGGTCGGCCGGCAAAGGTATTAACCTGCAGAAAGATGTGACTCTGGCGTCGCCCAACCCCAACGCTCGAGGGCCGGTGAGCCGGCCGCCCGGGCCCAGAGGACCTGCAGCGATGCCTGGTGCTGGACCGGGCCGAGGCCGCGGGAGAGGGAGAGGGGGCCCCCCTCCCAGATAACGGTGTGAGAAAAATCACGTTCCTGCAGGCTGTGTTCATCTCTGTTTATTTCACAGCTGGAGACAAAAACAGGGTGTTGAGCGAGTGGCGTTGCAGTTACAAGGACCTTCATTATAGGTCTTCATATTTCTTTACTCTCAGCGATTCAAAGTTAGCTGGAGGTCATTTTTGAAAGCTACAACTCTATAAACTGTAACCTACAGTACAGTTTTGCAACATTGTTCTGTAAAAACTTAAATTTTGTCTTAAGTAACTTATAATTGTGTTGTTGATCCATGTTGTCTGTGGGTCTAAAGATGGGCAGACACTATGCGTTGTTATTAATATGTTAGCTCACATTTTAATTAGCTTTTTCTGTACGGCCGCAACATGCATCTTTTAAGTGTAACTCTCGCCAAAATGCAACCTAGGGTCTTTTTGTGAATGTACCCGAGTCAAACTTTCGTTTAAAAGCATATTTAGGACGGAATCGCCACTTTTAAGATTTACCATATTTTCGTTTTTCGGTCAAATGGCCTTTTGAATGGGAGAGCTAGGGGCACTTTTATGCTAGCCTCAAAATAGCTATTTTTAAAACACTAAGAAGGCTCGACACAAAATGAAACTTTGCTCCAAGTATCACCAGGGGCTCTACACCTTAACGAAAGCATTGACAACATTGTTTGTGTACTAAAAAAGGTTTTCAACAACTCACCGTAGCTCTTGTTGTTTCCGGCCGCAGCCATTTTATCAGTCAAAAACAATCGATCCAAATGCAACGTAACAGGGAGGAGAGTAAAGATGGAAAGCTCCTAAAGCTTAGTTCCATATAAATTCACGATTATTTCTTTTGTCGTTATTGAAAAACAATACTGACCTCGTAGTTGAAAAAGGAGCCTCATATGGAGTCTGTTCATTCACATTCAGGTATCGACTCGTTTTGACTGCCGAGGTGATAGTGGCCAGAAACAAGAACGGTGAGTTGTTGAAAACCTTTTTTTAGTAAACTCTGTGAACACAAACAATGTTGTCAATGCTTTCGTTAAGGTGTAGAGCCCCTGGTGATACTTGGAGCAAAGTCTCATGTTGTGTCGATCCTTCTTAGTGTTTTAAAAATAGCTATTTTGAAGCTAGCATAAAAGTGCCCCTAGCTCTCCCATTCAAAAGGCCATTTGACCGAAAATGCGGTAAATCTTAAACGTGCCGGTTACGTTCTAAATATGCTTTTAAATGAAAGTTTGACTCAGGTACGTTCACAAAAAGACCCTAGGTTGCATTTTGGTGAGAGTTACCCCTTAATGCTCACATTGTATGGATTAATTGATGCGGGTGCTCACACTGAACAGTAAGCAGAACCTCGGTTTTGTCCATTGATAATTTTGATAAAGTTTATTCAAATAAGACAACAGAATCCTCGCTAATGTTCACAAAAAAAGAGGAAGCACTATTTTTGCAATTCTACTATGAATAAAATAAAAGAATAGAGCAGACACAGAGATGCAGACAATATAGATAAATACAGTTGAGAGTCTGCCCTGCTTAAAGGGGCCAAGGTGGATTGCAGGTTGGGCCTTTTCGGGCGAGATTAGGACCCATACATGTGGGATATGTGTTGTGTACCACATTGTCCAAACTTGAGTTGCTATTGCTCCCAGTCTAAAATGAATTACGCTTACATTACCATGGCCACTTCAAATACACATTTTTGATTGGCTGGTATAGTGTCGGTTTATATCAGGACACCTTTATTCAGTGTTTAATTCATATTAAACTGTAGGTAACCATAGCAACAGTACTTCTGATTAGATCAGATACAGGAAGATAGAGCTTTATTTATTCCAAAGGAAATTTCTGTGCCCAAAGTACTCGGTGTACTGGAGCGAAAAATAGTTGTATTCTTAGAAACAATAGTTTGGCAACATAACCAATACATGAGACTTTTTCTGGAGCTTTCAACCACATCTCACAGTCTGAATTGTATACATATTTCTCGTAAAATAAAAATGTAACATAATAAAGACAAATGCAAAGTACAAATGGCGGTGCAACAGATTCATTAACGTGCAGGGAGTTTCTATGTTTCAAATTACAAGCAAGGAAATAGAGTCCTATCTTTGAGCCATGGTATAAGGACAATATTACAATAATTATGTTAATCTGAGGGGTGTTGATATAGAAAATAATAGTTTGTTATTTTTTATAATATCCACTTTGTATATTATTTCCATCGAGACAACTCGCTTACATATATAATAGTCACAGAAACATGTTATTGTGTGCTCATGTCTGTGCTCAGGCTTTACACTGACTTTGTAATTCATGGTATGATTCTGACTTTAAATAAAGTTTAAAATATTTTAATAACATGTAAAGCAGCTCACTTTATATCCATTGATTTTTTAAATTGTATTTAATCCTACTTTATTTTAGTCAAGTTTTCATAGTTTATGTCACAAAGTAGACATGTCAGGTCCTTTACATCCCCCAGTCTTGATACATAAAGAGCCAAGATAGGTGTGTTCAATCTGCGATAAGGAGCGTGCTACCGAGGTTCTTAAACTTGTAGCCTTCGGCCCCAGCTGACACTGGGTACGTCCCAGGTCCTTCAATTGCATCCATGTCGCCTTCAATTGCTTTCCTTCCTCGTATCCTAGTCTGTCCCACCTTGGAAGCATGGGAGAGACGCGAGGAAATGACGCGAGGAGAGAGGAAATGAGGAAATGTGGTTTTAGAGGGATGAGACGTCCTTTCCTCCTAGCTCCTCGGTCCTCGCTCTTGAATCCTCAATCCTTGCTCCTCAATCCTGGCTCTTCAATCCTCGGGGCAGGAATAACAGCTTTGAGACGGACCACAATGACTTCCGCTTCAAGCGAGGAGATATCAAATAATCCACCCGCTGACTCAAGCGACATCACTCGAGGCAGTTTATCAGACATGGCGCAGCTCCCTCACAAAATACTTCACATATATAGTAATGCTCCCCAAGACCTTTATCTGTTTAAAAAGGTCTTGGGGAGCATTACTACATGAAATCAGATGAGCTCCTCTTCAGCAGTATCAGCTCAAGAGAAACATGTGGAACATCAGGTTCAGTCATATTGTCTCAAACTCAGATTCAGGACAGAGAATAAAATCCAAATGTTTTTAATGAAGGTTCTTGACAGGAAAACAAAAGTCAAAAACAGTATAAAAAAACAAGGGAGAGTCCAAGAGGTAAAAAACACAGGAGATCGCAAAGGAGAGGCAGTGTAAAAAAAAAAAAAATTAAGGAGACTTCTAGTTGAACCGCTCAAACAAACTTAGTAGTACAAAAGCCCAGAAGATCAACTTAACAGGAGACAAACACTGGAAGATCTGGCAACACACTACCACAACAATACTAAGGGCAATTGCTGTATGCCATGTAGAGACCAGACCAGACCACAACTGAGGACTGGAGAGGGTTTTTGTAGATGGGTTAACAAGCTGAAACACACAACAGGTGAGGAGTGCTAATAGGCCAGGGATAGTGAATGATGAGAGTATGAGAATGGTGTAGTGGGTGTGGCTGAGGGGAGAGCCCAGTGCCGGCGTGACACATAGGTTAGTATTTGGAGTGCTTAAATCACCAATGTCTGTGTGAATGATACGGTGTTTGGTTAAAGGGTGGAGAGCTTAGACATGTACAATACAAGTCGGCACAGAAGAGTCACCCAACCTGTCAGAAGGGCCCCAAACCTCTACTGTCGCCTCGCAGGAATGTTGCCTTTGAGAGGTGGCAGACGATTGGCATCTGCACAGAGATGGGTGGAGACACTGCAGAGGGAGTTAAATACTGCGATGAACACCTGAGGTCTTTAAACTGGGGTGGGAAGACCGTCTGCAGTAGCACAGGTAAGGTGTTTAGTTTTTTAAATATATGCATACCTATCTGAATCAACTGTGAATTATTAGTTTTTCTTTCTTGTTTCCTCTTTCCCCCTCTATACAGCGATTGTTTTCATTTCAGGTTTTTCCAGCCAAGTATCATGGCCTTCTTCAAGAAATTCTTCAGTCATGTCATCCCTCAGAAAGACCCCGACAAGAGCACCATCCCAGTGAGTAGCAGATCCCCCAGCTACAAGTAGTCATGAGCAGGATACACCTGGTTGATGGGTAACTGCAGTTTGGTTTAATAGATGATCACCCTCCAGGTGTTTTGCAATTTTAAAAAGTTTTTTAAATTTAACCTCCATGTGGAAGTTAATGAGAAGCTAGACATTTAGTTTTCTTAGTATTTGAGTACTTTGGATTTTCTATTAAAGGTGGAGTCTGCAACGCTGGAGAAAGAATGTTGATATTCAAGCTCAACACCCAAACAAACTCCTTCAGAACAATAGTAGGCTGTGTGTCAGATTTACTGTCACCCTCTAGCTTCCCATTTTGCCTTTCTCTTTATACATCCGTAGCCTTTCCCCTGTCCTGTGCAGGAGCATGAAAGCAATGACCTCTTTCACAGCAGACTAGGACAATGCACACTAATCAGTGTTAGCTAGTCAGCTAATTTTCAACTGTAGTCTTAGTTACTCCACATGCTGATGGGATGAAACTCACAGACTCTACACAGAAAGGCCTGGCTTCAAACCCATAACCTTCTTGCTGTGAGGTAGAAGTGCTAACCCCTGAGCCACAGTGCTGCTGACTTGTCATAGTAGGAAAAGCCCAGCTGAAATTGATAACCTTAACGATGGCTCAGTTCCATCTAGTGTTCCAGGAAGATGTTTCAGGGAGTCAGCATGCACAATACCAGGGCCTCTCCTAAGTGGAATGCAGCCATCATTAATGGTTTTGAACACCCCTGTGCTTTTCCTACTATGACATGTCAACATGTCTGCCGCGAAAAAGGTCTATAGTGTTGTGTTGCTTCGTCCGGGCCACCTTGTTTCCCATTTACAGAGCAGATATTCGCCGCATTTGACAAATTGTGTATTAGATTAGAATCACAGACTCCACCTTTTTTCTATTTATTTTTTTCATATAAAATGACTGACAGCCGTTTATAGCTCTGCCATCCTTTGTGTCACTCTGCCATTGTGATGAAACTGGAATGAATCAAAACTAATTTTCAAAACTGAAATTATGTGTAGCTTTAAATTCCTGATGGTTTGTATCAGCCAGAGTTACCTTTTTTTTTTTTTTTTTTTTTTTTTTTTTTTTTTTTTTTTTTAAATAAATAAAAAACCTCTGTACTTCTGGCTGTTCTAGGTGAAGGATAAGCCCAAACCCCCCTATTACGGAACAGTCACCCCGTATCCGAAATTCGACGCCACAAGTGATGCTTCCACTCTTCAGAGCGCCATTAAAAGTAAAAGTATGTGTGTTAACCCTTTTTTTAAAAATGATCTCTTGCCTTTTTTAAGTGTGGCTTGTTTTTAAATGTTTTTTTGCAGAAGGTGTACAGTTTTAAAGGTAAATAACTAACAATTAAAATGTGAGTAATGTTTCCTTAAAACAAGTCATTTTAAACAGGATGAAAGTCAAGCTGCCCTTCTGGATTTCATCATTCTAAAAGTACTTAGTCTAGGATTTTATTTTTTAAAAGACACACCTCTTTCAAGACTCCACATTTCTGCCGTAGAGGCTGTGCTCTCAGCACTTTAAAGAAAGTAAAGTACAACGTATCCCTCACAGAAGTGGACAAGGATGTGATCTTTGCCGTCCTGGTGAAGAGAAGCAACGAGCAGAGACAGAAGATCAAGGCCGTGTATGAAGCGTCCACTGGGCAGGTGAGTGATCCGTTTCTCATGGTTCAATAAACCCGCTCCATATCTGACCGAGCAAAACATGAGCTCGCAGATGTCTGGTTTACAGGCTATTATGTTTTAGCATGTCATAAATTTACATTTTGAATAAAGTTTTTAAAAAACATTTAACCACTCAAGGTCAAATGCCTAACCCCAACCAATCGACCACTATGGCCACGCCAAGACCCCCTTAGTGTGGCCATAGTGTTCGATTGGTAGTGGGATTCATAATTTTGCCACCCAAATCTGGTTATCGTTTCCTGCTTGTCTATCGTAGTCCAGCCTTTACTTCAGAGACAAACGTGGGTCGCCTTGTAGCACACGTTCTAATGCTCGCCTAGCTGCTAGCGTGGCACACCCTCATACTCTGCTTCTGATTGGCTAGTAGTCCTTACCTAGCTACTGAGCATGTGCGACTCCCAACAAAGATGGAACAGAAGTGAGATGTTTCACTCTGTAGCTAAAACAGAGCGCTCAACACACAGGGTGAAAAGATGAGCTGCAGCAATGTGCAGTACAACAAAAATATGGTGTTTTTTGAAAATTAAACCATGTAAACCTATTCTGATATTGCCTCTAAATACAATTATGAAAATGAGCATAATATGAAAACTTTCAAAGTAATTAACTCAAGCAAATCTCATGAAATGAAAAGGAATTTAATGTGGTCCTACCCTGTAATTTCTAACTGGCCACAGCGACTTACCTTGCACGGTAGCTGGATTCACGCAAGATCACAAGATGAGGATATCTCGCGAAAATTGTGGGATCACACAAGACACAGAAATCCGTCTTGAACCTAATGCATTTGTGTCTGAACTAGCAGCTCACTGAACCAATCAGCGTCCGGTCAGGAGCTACTGGCAGCTACGGGAGTGGCTTAGGTGTGTGACTGCCGCGACCGTTTGTTCAAAACAACAATGGCGGGCGTGATTATAGACAGATGGTTCATTAAGTCATGTGATAGACACACACGTGTCTTGCTTTTAAAGCTGCTAGCTGTAGAATTTCTCACTTTACACCTAGTGGTGGTACCAAAAACGGGCAGTGTGGCAGATCTATTTAAATAAAAACACACTATGGTTTGAATTTCAGCACTCTTAAAGGTGAATTATACTAGCTGCATCCAAGGTGGCGCAATCGTGACGTCAAAATGACGTAATATCCTGCCGGCGCGCCCGCTTTATGGCGTGCGAGCAGAGGTCGTGCATGGATTTTTATTTTCAGCAGCGCGCGACAAAAAGGAAATGGGAGGCCTGAACGCGGGTGTAAATAGTTACGGCAATTTCATGACTTCATGCCAGCTGGGCTGCGGTTACTGTAAAAACGCGCTTTAGTCTGTTTTTGAAATGCCATGAATACAATGTACCCATTGGTGTGTCTTGCAGAGTTTGGATAAAGCTCTGCAGTCGGCGCTCCACTCACACTTAGAGGATTTGGCTCTGGCTCTGATCTCGACGCCCGCTCACTTTGATGCCTACCTGTTCAGGAAGGCCACAAAGGTAAATATAAGCCCCTTATGTACCAAACCACGAGAGTGTTTCCAAATGTCACTCTCCATGACTGTGCTACTCTCTGTAGTTATCAGTTTGATCCCTAATATGTTTAATGCTTGTTTGTAACAACAGTTTGTAATTATGTTTTTAAAGAGTCCTATAAAGTATTGTTACCCTTAAATGTTTGGGATTTGGTCACTCGAAACATTTTTTCTCTTCCAACAGGGTTTGGGCACCCGTGAACACATCCTGGTGGAGATTCTGGCAACAAGAACGAACCAAGAGATTCGAGACCTCAAGAGGGTCTACAAAGAAGGTTTGCTACTCTGTTATTAGTTGGCTGGTTCCTGGAAAAGGTTTTCACATTTTACATAACTTTATGTATTTACCTGACCCTCTTTGGTGTCTCCGTGCATGCAGCAGAAGCCCAACACTGAATTCTTTAGACAGTGCGGCACTGTAATGACCCAGTCATGATGACTGTAGGCCTCTAAACAACAGTTTTACCTGCTGCAGTCACACTTTGTTCCATTATCTTATTGGAAAGTCAGTTATCTTTTGTGCTGAAATGTTCTCTGTTCCTCAGTGTACAAAACCGAGCTGGAGGAAGTTATTAAGTCGGAGACCAGCGGTGACTTCACCGCGGCCCTTCTGGCCATGCTGAAAGCAACCAAAGACGAGAGCACAGAAATCAACAACGATCTGGCCAAAAGGGACTCAGAGGTAAAATCAGGAAAATAAAAAATAAAAACCTTTTTTAAAAGGTACACTGTGTAGGAATTTCTCCCATCTAGCAGTGAAATAGTATTTTGCATTCAAACGAATAGTGCTCTCTAGCACCTCGCTTTTTCAAATGCGTGTTGCAACTACGGTAGCCGCAATGTACCAAGAAGCTATGACAACAGGTCTTCCAATTTTCGCTTTTTTTGGCGACCAGGATTTCTTCTCCTGTGGCTTGTCATAAGTATGATCCTCCATTATAAACTAAAGGCCGGGACACATCCAGCCAGACGGCTGACCGTCGACAGAAAAGCCAGTCGAGATGATCAGTCGGGTCCCCGAGGTCCAAAAAACTGCCTGAGGCGACACCGACTTGAGAAACGTAATATGTCTCCATAGCAGCAGGTGGCGCTACTCTGTATTGTTGCCCAGGAAATGAAAACCGGCAGCTAATTGGACCAACGCGTCACATGGGTTTGTTTTCGCCGGAAATTCAAAGCCAGACCATCATGGCAGCCGTTCAGAATACGATCTCATATTGTACTAAAATAGTTCACTGAAACGTGTTTCTGAAAACATTTTAAGAGAGAAATAGGCCGTGCAGTTGCTGAATCTGTCTTCATTTCAGATCATCAAAGGTCAGCTTAAAAGATTTTTGTCCGATTTTGAGACTCTAGCCACGCTCATTCCGCTCACCATTTCCGGGTGAGTCCCGACTGCCCTGCCTCCGACTGAACATGTCAGCTGGGCCAAAATGAATGCAGACAGCCCACCCCCCCCCCCAGACTGACGACAGCCCGGGACACACCGAACAGACTTGAGTCACTGACCTCGCCAGACTGTCCAAAGGCTGATTATCGGCCCTGTGTGTCCCAGCCTTAAAGTGCAGTGCAGGCTTTCAAATTTTAGATTTTAGCTAATAAAATACTTAAAACCCTACACAGTGTACTTTTTTTTTTTTTTTTTTTTTTTTTTTTTTTTTTTAAAACGATAAGGTGGTTATTTTTCTTACATCAATATATAACAACGAAAAACAACTACTTTGTATTGTCATTTTAATAAAAGGTTTATTAATCAACAAAACTGCCTGGCACTGTAGTTTTTATCAAATGTTACTCAAACAGGACTAAATAATGCATTTGGACTATTTTCAGCAGTGGATTACTACACATTTGGTGCTCTAGGGAGCATTTCCTGCAGCGGGCCGATGTGTTTGGGATTGAGTCAAAAATAAACCACTGTTTATTGTTATGAAGGAACATATCCAAAGGTGCAACAGTGGCTCATTGACATGCTTTTAATAGTTTTTTGTTTTTTTTATTTATTTATTTTTTTTGGACAACAATGGATCTCTATGGCACAGAGGAAGAAATATTCCATTTTAGTATTGTGTACACTTAGTAGGATCAGTTTTTGACAATAAGAAAAATATAGAATATCACTACTTATTCATTCATATGAAAGTGTTAGAGAATTGTATTAACAGGTAATGGTGTGTTCCTGTCTTGATTCTGTAGATTCTGTTTGAGGCGGGTGAGAAGATCAAAGGAACAAATGTTTCTGCCTTCATCGAAATCCTGACCACACGCAGCGCGCCGCAGCTCTGCAAAAGTGAGTGCCTGAAATGGGTGACTGCTACCACTGTTAAGTTTGAGTCATCAGAACACACACACACACACACACACACACACACACACACACACACACACAGAAAAACAAGTGGAACCACACTCTTTCAGGTAAGAGGACGAACACACCCAGTGTACTATGTACACGTAGTCTTTCAACATAGCAATGCTCCATGTATCTGCGCTGTTCATATTTTGTACTTTGGCTGAATGTTGCTTTAGTAGGGATGTAACTATACACTCAACTCACGATTTGATACAATTTACAAATTTAAGTTCACAATAACATTTTCTCAGGATTTTTAACCGATGAGGTGCAGACAAATGACTGAAAAATATTCCTTATTTGTATTAACTGCAAAACAACAGATGTGTCCAACTGAAATTGATTTATCTAAAATAGAAAATTAATAAAAAAAATTTAAACCAATCCCACATTAAAATAAATAGAATATCTCTTCAAATAAATAAACTAAGAAGATGTAGTGACATCTGAAATCAAATAAGTGAAATCAAGCTGTTTTTTTTTTTTTTTAAATCTCAGCAGGTTGTAATCTTGACACATCTTGATTATCAACTCATCGTTGTTACATCCCTATTATTTAGAGAAGGAGTGTCAAACATACGGCCCATGGGCCAGAACCAGCCCGCCAAAGGGTCCAATCAAGCCCAGTGGATGACTTTTGAAAAGTGTGAAAATTAATTCCAAATTTTCCACTTTAATTTTATTTGTGTAAGTGTTTTTGGCATTTCAGCCTTTATAATTGAAAGGACCGCTAGATATGAAAGGGTGGAGAGGGGGAAGACATGCAGGAAATCGTCACGGGTCAAATTTGAACCCTGGACCTTCTGCGTCGAGGTGTACACACCTCTATATACAGTGGCCCTCATTTATCAACCTAACGTAGAAACCAGCGCAGAAATCATCTTACGACAGGCTTCACGTGGGATTCATGAAAAGTTCGTATCACACCAATCCGAGCGTAAGAATGGTCGTACATTGATAAATGCGGCGGCTGGAAACGATCGTCATTTAAATATCACGCCCCAATATATTCTGGGTTTTGAGGCCTCGCCCCTACAATTTACGACATGGCGAGACGTAATCCGGCTGAGAAGCGGAACTTTTCAGAGGTGGAGATTGAAACCCTGATATGTCTGGTTCATTTGCACTAACGTGTGTACTATTTGGCAGCCTGAAAACTGGTATTCAAGGCTGTAGAAAGAATGCGGGATGAAAAGAGATCACTGATGCGGTCAACAGTGTTGCCGTAGTAAATCGGACTCCAGCTGAAGTTTAGCCTATTTAATTTATACATCCTTGACCCATTTTCTATAGTCCTAATAGTAATATACAGGCTTCTATTGCAATCTCTTAGGCCTACATGTAGGTGTACCTATAATTAAATAAACACACGGTAGCAGAGTTTATGCAGGGTCTTTTATTTTACTCGTGTTTGTCGGAACGAGGCAACAGCTGAGGGAGAGCGCGTGTCCTCCGCCACCCCCCGTGCTGGACCCTGTCTCCTGACAGCAGAGGGGCTGGAAAAACAAGCCAAAATAACTTGGTCAATGGCAGAAATAAATCATTCACTTGAAAGAGAAACAAAAACCTGAAGAATAAATAAAAATGTTGTGCATCGTCATGTTTCCTGTATTGAATATCATTGCCAAACATAACACTATAGGCTACCTTTTAAAAGTGAGGAATAATATCCTGTCTCCTTCATATAGCCCTCAGTTGGGGCTGTTCTGGACACTGCTCTCTGGGCATCGGGTCATCTGGCTCCATCGCTACATTTATGGCACCGTGTTTTCCTGCGAGATGTTGTGCAGAACCCCCCAGGCTAAAACAATGTTGCAGACCGCCGCATAGAGGTCTTCTAAAAGAGCCAGATCTGTCATTGCTGATAAGTGATCAACTGATGACTTCTCCTTCTCCTGTTAAACTGATTATATGCTGCACCGCAAGTCCACACTGACTCGAGAACTTGCGTACACGAGTTCAGACCAGACGTGAGATTTGATCGCAGCCTACGCTCACGTCGAAATTGATAAATGCCGAGCTTTGCGTAGGAATCGGCGTACGCCCGTCGTACGCCTGTTTTAGGTCGTACGCACGTTTCATAAATGAGGGCCAGTATGTGCACCGGCTCTACCAACTGAGCTAACCCAGCTGCAAAGTCACAACTTTAACCTTAGAAATTAGTTTTTTTTTTTTTTTCTTCTTCTAATATAACTCCTCAAGACATTAAATGTTTTTTTTTTTCCCTTTTCTGGTCAAATTTCTAGTAAATATTAAGACTATTTCACATCAACTCCACACCAACATTAGCATCAATCACCATGTATGTCCATACATTTTATTTATTTATTTTTCTTCCCTACAATGGCCTTAGAATGCTGACAAGAAACTGTTTGACAGTTTACTGGTCTAGCCCACTTGAGATCAAATTAGGAGTATGTGACCCATGAACAAAAAATTTGTTTGACACCCCTGAATTTTAGACTGTGAATTCTGGTAGTTCATGTCTCAACATCCTTTAAAACCAGCTAAAGACTTGTTTGTTTTTAAATTCCAGAAATGTTTGAGGTATATGCAATGATCTCAATACAAACCTGTTTTCTGTCTGACAAGCTGCCGTTACCCATGAATACCTGTTGCGTTTATCTGTTAGCGTTCCAGCAGTATGCTACCGTCAGTGACATCACTTTACCTAAAGCCCTGCAACTGGAGTTGAAGGGAGACATTGAAGACTGTCTCATTGACATTGGTAAGGTGTGTGTGTGTGTGTGTGTGTGTGTGTGTGTGTGTGTGTGTGTGTGTGTGTGTGTGTGTGTGTGTGTGTGTGTGTGTGTGTGTGTGTGTGTGTGTGTGTGTGTGTGTGTGTGTGTGTGTGTGTGTGTGTGTGTTGTGTGTGTGTGTGTGTTTGTGTTGTGTGTGTGTGTGTGTGTGTGTGTGTGTGTGTGTGTGTGTGTGTGTGTGTGTGGATTTTTTGTATATGTGTTTTTGTTTGCTTATGCTGCCAGGCCACTGTTTATCAATTTTGGTCAAAGCACACAGTCTGGATGAAGCAGAGTTTTCTCTTAATAAATAACCTAAGGATGCTTCCCCCCCCAAACTTTAACTGTGATTGTTGCAAGTTCAGTAATAGTTCAATCAATATAATACAGGAATATTTAAAGTTTGAAACAAGCATGGGCTAGTGTTGCTCGACTGATTATGTTTATATGGCAAATCTTTTAACTAGACTACAGGCTGTGATATGGTTATCCACATTACAGCAAACAATAGAAAAAGTGTGAATGAGAAACGTCCTGGAGAGTAATTCAGGGCCAAAAAATAGAATTTGTTTGTCCTGAAGGTGGTTTTATGGAAGCCTGCCCATTAGACTTTGATATTTCTAGGGTTCGAGTGAAAAATTTGGCAACATGGTTACTCTGAAGGTAAGGTCAGAGGGTCACCAAAGTCCACCAAAAAGACATTGTGGACAGACTGACTGACAGACATAGTCATGCTTAACTTCCACTGCTAGTAGGACAAAAGGGTGTAACAAAAAGTCGCAGTCATGCCATAAAAGAGGAGGGTGTCTATAAAGAACCAGACAAACTAAAATGCACAAATAAACAATTGTCAAAAGTGAAGAGAAGTGCATGAAACAACCTAGTGGAACACTGGATATACCAAATTCCAATGATACTGTCTGCACATTCTAGTCTCCAGCGTTGCACACCATGACCTATCAACAAACCTTGTATGGACTACTTTAGCCTGAACTTAAAACATTCTCAAAGTAAATAAAGGAACACCGTGAGCTGTCACACACCGCAGCATATGGACGGTGCATATTTTCACTGGGAATGTTTGTGTGTGTCTCTTTAACTTGTAGTGAAATGTTCCTGGAACACTTCAGCTTTCTTCGCTGAGAAACTCCATCATGCTATGAAGGTGTGTGTGAATATATCTTACTCACTGTGTGTATGTGTTAAATGTAGTTTTCATTTCCAGTTTTGCTTATGTTATTTGTAAAAAAATTCTTATCATATTGGCGTCTTTCTGCCTGCTTGGCAATGTGTTTGAAGTATTTTAAATCAATTGAAAAGTCAGCCATAATATTCTGCATCCACATGCAAACAATATGTCCAACTGACTTTACTTATCAGAAATTAGCTTGTAAATAAATCCTTGTTCTGCAGCTGACTCTCAAATGTCAGATTTTAGAGGACTGGTCACCATAAATATCATCAACCTCTGTAAAACACTGCTTAACTGTGGTGATTGGCTATGCAACCAAACGTACACCAACGTAGTATGGGACATCACTTTACCCAATCTACAAATATTGCATGAGAACACTTGATTAAATGCAGTGTGTAGTAAACCCGCAGAGTGAGGAGATTTGCGTGATTTGCACGTTTTCTACATGTTCACAGGGCCTCGGCACAAATGAGGACGCACTGATCCGGGTGCTGGTGAGCCGCTCTGAAGTCGACCTGAAGAAGATTGTGCAGGAATACAAGGCCATGTATGGCGTCAGCCTACAGGAGGCCATACGGGTAACATGACATGCATATGAAATATTTAGAATATTCTTGAATGGCTGCCTTCATGTTCTGTCTTTGTACTCTTTCAGTACAGAAACAAAAGACAATATAACTATTATCAGAGCATTTCAGCTGAGCACATCTTTGACTCCGTTTCACAGAGGGACACTAAGGAACATTTTGAGAGCGCCCTGCTTGCACTGTGTGGACCAGAGTGAAATTCGGTTTTCTGAAATTCTGAAACCACTTCACTGGAATTGGAGGCCAGCTTGTCCATCGGATGCCGGTGAAGTCTCACAGCTTTCCAAATGATTACAAATACCGTGACCAAACCTGTCTTGAGTTGATGTAATCCCACCAAGAATAAAATCTCATACTTATCCGGCCTGTTTGTCTTTTACAATACTTTATTTTTTTTATTTTTTATTTTTATTTCCACTTGTATATTGAGCTGCAATTCACAACATGGGTTAATGGTTTATTATATTAATTAGATAGGTTTGAAAGTGATGGGTCACGAGGAAGGTGGAGCAGAAGAAAAGAACTAGTAAAAAATGTTTTCCCCCATATGTTTATTTGAATAGGGACAGATGCTACTACATAGACATTTGTGCAACAAATCTCCAATGTACAGCATTTTTAGCTGTTGCTAATTTCCAATGCCCGCCCCCTTTCCCATGAGTCTCCGACACACACCACTGTCAAAGCCTTGTGGGAGCCGTATTTGTTTGAAGACCAATTTCTTTGGTATTCAATTTCGTTTAAGATTTGAACATACTTTCCATAGATGTCTGGATTTTGTTTGGAATGATTTAAAAAAAAAAAAAATGTGATACTTTAGCATTGTAAGAGGTCAAAATTATGAGATACTAAATTTTGAGTCTGAATTTATGAAAGGCCAAAATCTGAGCCTTCTACATAAGTTAGTCAAAGAGCAAGTCGAAATGTTGACTTTGAGTCAAAATTATGAAATATTAAGATTTAAGAGAAACCATTTTCATGAGTGTTGACTCGTCAAAATTGTATTAGCCAATTGGTTGATATTTGGACATCATTATGAGACACTAAAGTCTATATTCTAAGTATATTTAAAGCAGAATCATCATTTATGTCCAATTTTGACTCATTTTATTTTTGTCATTCCTAAAATGTTTTCTTTTGTGGCGAAAACGGGCTTCCATAAGAAAAATGGTCTTTTTAAAAAAAAAAAAAAAAAAAGGTTTATTAAGCAATGTATGCTAGTGCAACGGAATTCAGTCTGTAAGTGGGTCGGTTTTCTAGAGATAAATAAATTTCATAAAATTGAACACAAGCGGCACCATCATCATCATCAGCGCAGAACCGACAACTGCGCAGGAGCAACGTTCGCGAATACACGCATGCACGTGACGTGGACTTTGCCGTGTCCGGAAGTGCTGTGGCTTTTTTTCCCCCAGCTTGGACCGTTTATCCTTTCATTTGCGGACTCTAGCCGTTTTTGTGGCCAGTTCGACCTAGAAGTGAACTATTTAACTAGGCGACAACATGTATTTGTTTGACGTTCAGTGTACACAGACGACGTGTCACAGCTAGAAACTTCGGACAATATCTAACTTTACTGGCATGCTAACGTTAGCTAACAGGCTAGCTAAACAGGCAAAGAAGGCTGCCAGCTGACTGTTAGGTTCATGTCTTTGTACAGTTTATTTTACGATTTCAGTTACTTTTAAACGGAAGAATGAATAAGAGCCAGAAGGAGCCTGGCCGTATTCTTCATCGGTAAATGGGGTGTGGTTTAATTTCACTACTCAGGTTACAGTAATGTTAAAAGATATTGGGGACATAAATATTGCAGCTGGACTTAAACTGGTCGACTTCTGGGGCTGAAGATGGAAGACAAATACAGCAGCAACGTACTCTCAGGGGGGAAACTGGGCATGGTCGAAGTGCCAAATTCTAGGTACGTGTCTGTTGTTAATCTTACATTACTCTTATCCAACCGCTGTGAGTTATTGCCTGTCTATTCACAGCATCACTGTAGCTGTAGTCCATATGTAACAGTGTGTTGATTTAGGTCCACGACACCAGCTGAAATTGAATTAGGGCAGCATCTAATGCTAAAGTGTCTAATTATTATTATTATTATTATTATTATTATTTTTGAACCCTATAAATGCCCATGTGTCTCAGTGTTCAACAATTCAAGTGTGAGTCCTTTCTAAAACACAATCACACCTCCTAAACAGAGTATTAGCAGTTTACCTATATCCCTTGTAGAAAATGACAAGTCAGTGAATGATGAACATGGTAAAAAATAAATAAATAAGTTGAAGTAGCCTATAAAAATAATAAAGGAAATTAACTAATTATAGAAGCTAATAAAAAAAAAAATTAGAAACTGAGCAAGGGGCTAATACAAATTAATGTAGACATAAGTATAGTTTTCTGGTTTGGGCTTATTGACCTTTTTATACATCTGTTTGTCTTTAAATACTTGACCATGTCATATATTAGTCTGGTGTGCCCTGTGTTTACATAGACTCTGCTGTAGGGATCGACTGATACTGTTTTTTCAATGCTGATACCAATATAGTTTATTAGTAGTTAAAGGGGCGTTAGGCAGTTTTGGCCATTTCTTCCCTGTTTTCGAGAAAAACAGCCAAGAAATTGTTAAAACTGCATAGTGCCCCTTTAACTCATTATTTCTTTTACTTCCTATACCTATCTGTACTATTTACGTTGTTTCTATTGTACTGCTGCAACAACCCAATTGCCCTGCTGGGGATCAATGAAGGAGTCTGTTATTTTATCTTAAGTTGCTTGTTGTGTCCAAACTCCAAATAGTTTCCATTTAAAATAATATAAAACAGAGAAAAGAAGAAAATCCTCACATTTGAGATGCTGATTTTCATGATTGTTTCCATCAGCACATATTTAATGTAATAGTACAAGTAGCACTATGCGTGTGTTTTTTTTCAGTGATGTATTTTTCTCTCTCCGTTTCCTCGTCAGGTTAACCAGATACATAGTTTTACTGGTTGTCACGAAGGTCCTCAAGGCCCTTGGGATCTTTGAATCTTACGATATCCTAAAAGTAGTTCACATTGTCCAGTTCATCTTCATACTAAAATTAGGGTGAGTACTCCTCCGCTCGATACTTGTTCAGGTTTCATTTCATCCATTTAGTTCAACTAGCAATTTGGTTTTTGGAAGGTGACAACATGCTCACACTGACCCTTCTCCTCTCTCAGGAGTGCAGTTATTCTGCTTTTCTTTCAAAAGCCTTTCTCCTCTGGCAAAGTCATCTCCAAAAGACAGGTTTGTTGGATTCCCCTCTTCAATTTGTGATTGAGCCAGCTCTTGTCTCGCTCAAACTGCTCATAACTTCATCCTACCTAATATACTTCATTTGATATATTAGGGGACACAGACAGCAAATGTTGGTTAGATCTTTCAGCCACGTGTGGGGTGGCAGTAGCTCAGTCAGTAGGGAGTTGGGTTGGGAACTGGACGGTTGCTGGTTCAAGTCCCCATACGGACCAAAGTCTGGTAGCTGGAGAGGTGCCAGTTCACCTCCTGGGCAATGCCACGATGCTCTTGAGCAAGGCACCGAACCCCCAACTGCTTGGGGCGCCTTTCCATGGGCAGCTTCCTAACTCCACATTAGTGCATGTAATTCAGGCCTGTATATAATAATAACAACAGAGTGAAAACATTGTAATTTCCCCTTGCGGGATTAATAAAGTATATATTATTGTTGTTATTATTATTATTATATGAATGCTGTTCTGTTCTCTTAAGTGTTTTTAGAAATTTTTAAGTTGAGCTTTATGAAGATATTTTTTCATAAAATGTATTATATAAAGCCATGAATTCAACCTGCCATAAAGATGAATCTGTTTTCTTTTTAATTCTGTTTTCTTCGTAGTGGATAAAGTTACTAAAGCATGCTGTTTTCAGCTGCATCATATCTCTCCTGGGCTTCTTCGGTCTAACGCTCTGTGGACCTCTGAGGTAAAATGTCACCATAAAAGTGTGTTTAGAGTGTGTTTATCATAAGGCAGCAATTCAACGTGCATGCATGTGAGCATTTGTGTGTTTTAAACTGCGTGTGTATAAGTATTTTGTAGGGCTGCTCGATTATGGAATAAATCATAATCACGATTATTTTTGGTCAATATTGCAAACGCGATTATTTAACACGATTACTCATTGACTTTTGGGAAGAGATTGCATTTATTCAACTTAAACAGTTAAACAAATCAACATTGAAAACGTGTGTGTGTGTGTGTGTGTGTGTGTGTGTGTGTGTGTGTGTGTGTGTGTGTGTGTGTGTGTGTGTGTGTGTGTGTGTGTGTGTGTGTGTGTGTGTGTGTGTGTGTGTGTGTGTGTGTGTGTGTGTACGTGTTCAGGGGCGTGATTTAAAATCTGTCTTTTTACAGGACATTGTTGCTTTTAGAGCACAGTGATGTGGTCGTCATTGCTCTCCTCGCTGTCCTGTTCACAAGCTCGGGAGGGGGGCCATCCAAGGTAGGAGGCCACCATATTACACAACTGCTTTGGAATCCGAAACGTTGCCCCAAATAAAAAAGAGACGTGTTGGCTCAGGGTATCCTATATCACTGTGGTAGAAGTATCTAATATGCTTTGCTGTTGCTTTGTCTTTGACTCTGCGCAGACCAGAGGCGCTGCTCTCTTCATCATTGCCGTGATCTGCCTCCTCCTCTTCGACAACGACGATCTCATGGCAAAGATGGCCGAGCACCGTATCCTTTGCTGCTCATATCTAAAGGGCAGCAGTTACAGCTGTTTTCACTGTTAGTGACCTGCTCTCTTTGTGTTCCTCATCATATTTCCTTGACTCGTCTTCCAACCAGCTGAGGGACATCATGACAGCGCGCTCACTCATTTCCTCTACACTGCCATTGCATTTTTAGGAGTTGCAGATCATAAAGTAAGCAGATGCCATGTCCCACATTACATTTTATGTTTAGTGCTGCCAGGGTTTCCCCTTCCATCAGAAGGTTTAGGCGCAACACCCAAGCCGTTTTGGGCACCACATAAGCCAAATGTAAAATCAATGTATCAAAAGCATCAAAACTAACTACATGACTTTTCTCAGATATAATGATTGTAGTTGGTCCCCATTGGACTTCTACACACACTCCCCACGCGTACACACATGCTATTCTCTTAAAGTGATCGACGCACACACTAACACACAAGTAAAAAGCTCAGGCCATTTAAGTAGGCTACGGCGTAAACTCTGCGTAGAGCCCCCGCAGATCCATACATCCCGCTTAAGTCTTCCACAAACCAAGGGAAAACACTGGCTGCCTACAGAAACATAGTAAAGTACTGTTTTTGATTTTGGAAAATGAATTTCCTTCCTCTGTCTTTGTGATCTTCCTATCAGGGAGGTGTGGTGCTGCTGGTGGCCTCCCTGTGCCTGAAGGTGGGCTTCCACACGGCCTCCAGGAAGCTGTCAGTGGAAATTGGTGGTGCCAAGCGCCTCTATGCCCTCGACAACCTGGTTTCTGCTGTCGTGCTGCTGCCCTGGGTCATAGTGCTCTCTGCCACCACAGAAGTAAGTGCACAGAACATGAGAAATCTTAACAAGCATGCATGCAGTTTGTTTTGCTCTTCTGGAGAACTGTGAGGCATCGCAAAGCTCACAACGGTCTGGAGAAATGCAAGTTAGAAAACTACATAGACGTAGTGAGAATTAGATTTATCCAGCGGAGAAATTATTTAGTACCCAACCTAACAACCAAACCAGAGGTGGATATTAATATTTGTTAGTGCGATGTCATGGTGATTCAGTCTGTATGCATCTACTTCAGCTCCATGTGTCCATACTGTGAATTAATTGAATCTGTCTGTTCATCTTTATTTTTGTCTTCGTCTATGTCACTCAGACAATTAGTTTGACCTCCTCGCTGACTCTTTTTGTCACTCCCGTCTCCACTCCAGAGTAAAGTAGAATCCTGGTCGTCCCTCATCCTGCCGTTCGGCATTATCATCCTCTCCGTCATGATCCTGGAGTTTTACGTCGAGGCCATCTGCAACACCAAGATGGAGGCGCCGCGGTGCGCCCGCTACGGCGCCGTCGCCCTCTTCCTCAGCGCCCTGCTGCTGGCCAACTTCTGGACTCACCCGCTGACCGACCAGCTGCGCTCCATGAGCAAACCGGCCCAGCAGCTCAGAACGGAGCACGTGCTCTCCGGAGGAGTGATAGTCAGCGCCGTCTTCTTCATCATGGGTCAGTACCGGCTGTGAGAGCCCGCAGGATGAGAGCTCGAATGATAGAGCTGCTTTGAAATTCGAATCCTCATCTAGCCAGGGCTGCGCCACATGAGGGAAATATGCGATAACCTTGTTGAATATCGGGAAAACGATATTACTTGCAATAAATAAACAGATAGTAAAGTGTACTCAGCTCTGCACTTCTGCTGCTTTCAGTATTCTGCTAAAATACAACAACTTGCTGGTTGAATTTAAAGCAAACGAAAGGAAATCATTTCAACATTCTTTTATTGAACACATTGAATTGAATATACACGGCACTGCTAAAAAAAAAATAGTGATGGTTACATTTTAAAGTGCAGTTTTCTACTGATAAAAAAATCTCTTGAGCGTCTTTCGGGATATGTCGCAGCTTTTCGTGCGCAATATTTTCACTGCGCCAGTTGACAATAAAAAGACACTATATTGTGCAGCCCTATCAGGCAGTCGTCATCATTTAAAACCTACCTCCAATAAACTCACTTCTTGGGTGTACATGCACAGCTTTGGCAAAGCATTTGTGGATGTTTATGTTCCTCGGGCTTCCTGTTAAATGTGTATCTATTCTCCTCAATCGTATCCTCTTCCTCATCTCTTTCTGCAGCCTCCAGTATTCTCTCGTCTCCGTCAAAGAAAGGCCAGAAGGGCACCTTGGTGGGTTACTCACCCGAAGGGACCCCTCTGTACAACTTCATGGGGGACGCCCTGCAGCACACGTCGCAGTCCCTCCCCCGCTTCATCAAAGATTCCCTGAAACAGATCCTGGAGGAATACGACTCCAGACAGATCTTCTACTTCCTGTGTCTCAACCTGGTACGTACAGTGCCGGAAAGAGAATACAGCTGACCTATAATTTGAAGCAAGGGTTATGGGGGGGGCAATTCACTGAAACACTAAATTGGCAGCATTACAAAAAGAATAGTTTTTTTTTTTTTACATTGGAATTTATGGAGCTTTATAAATAAAATAGAAAAACAACAGAAAGCACAGAACATATTATTAGGGATGCAACATTTCATACAAGGAAGATGATAATAACCTCAAAGTAATGAACCCGAATATTCCACCAGGCGCGTCTGTGCTGCGTTCCGGCTGCGCCGCGGTTTTGTTCCGTCCTCCGCCAAGCGCCATACCACTTGGCCACACCGGGAGCATCTTGTCTGTCCAACTCGCAAATGTATTGTCTCTACAAGTAGGCTTCTTGAAAGAGCAAGCATGTGTTTATTAGCTAGTATCTACCTTCCACTCCAAGCACTCCTGCAGTTAAACTCCGTGCCTTCTAGTGGTGCGTGATATATAGACGCAATGTCGTTGTTGCAATATCCCGTTGCGCAATATTGTATCGAAAGTGTCGCAATAAGCATGCAATATTTTTTATTTTATTTTGTGGAGCGCTGCGTCCCGTCCATTGGCTGTGTGGCTTTGTTGTGTTTGATTTAGAGGCTGCTTGAAACGCTGTAATGATCATGTTTCATTGCACATGTTAGTGCTAGGGCTGTCCTCGACTAAAGAAATTCTTAGTCGACTAACACTTGTAGGATTTTGTCGACTAATCGATTAGTTGATTTAATTGACAGAGCTGTGCGCTTTGGGTGGTTAAGACTAGAAAAGCACAATATAAATGTAGTTAATTAACCATCTGTAAAACTGAGTTTCTCCACAATTAATCCTGCAAAAGCACCACTTTAAATCTTGTGTTTACCATAGATGTGCTCATGAATTTCTTGGAAATGAGTAATTAAGCATGAATAAGCATAAATAATGACTTATCAACTAAAGAATCAACTAAGACCAAAACGACCGATTAGTCGACTAATCGACTAAGAGGTGGCGGCCCTAGTTAGTGCACGTCAGCGCACAGGTCAGCTACGTGACAAACCCTATGGAGCGTACCACGTGACGTGTGTGCAAGTGAAGAAATGTATAGAGACTACAAAAACAGAGCGAGGGAGAAGATGAAATAACAGAGATTGAAGAGGAAACTTTTTAGTGGCCAAAAGTAATCCTATTCCACATCTATTTCTCACCGGTAGCTATCCCGCAACTCTATAAACAGTGTTTATATGAGACGAGAGTTTGGAGTCTGAAATATTGAATATTGTTCATCCACGACCGACCTGTGGTCCAGCTGCACTACGGAGCCGTACATAAGTCTCACTGTGAACTATATTGTTCTGAATGTATTTTGATGTGTTTTCCCATAACTTTTGTACTTTTAAGTATTTTTTTAAAATATCAAAATTAATTAAATAATCGATACCGCAATATCACATTTTGTCAATATCGTGCAACCCTAATGCCTTCTCTTTTCTGGCGTTGTTCGTCGTTCATGGGGTTGTAGAGAAGATATTGGGCGGATGTCTCGTGGTAAATTGACTGGATACTCCTGCCCGGCTGTCCGAATGGCCCGCGGCTCGTGTGAAAAATAGACCCGGCGCCCAATCTGTAGCAGAGCAGAGAGCAGCTTCACGCACGCTTCTGGGACGCTCCACGGGACGGCTGGTGGAATATCGAGCATCGGCTTGAACGGCCGCGATTGCTCGCGGTGCCTCCGGGAACGCAGCGCAGACACGCCCTGTGGAAAATAGCGGTTTGAAACTGCAGTTCTGAGTTTATGAAGTATATTAATGTCAACTGTCCAATAGAGATCGATAATCTCCACAAAACTGCTCTCCTACAACATCTTAGTGATAGTTATGTTGGAAAAGCATATTTCTGACTCAAAGAAACTTTGCAGCCAGAGCTGTAGCTACGGAGGACAAGGAGAACATGTCCTCGGTATTGTTTAAACATTTTACAATTGCACACGAGCAGTGTTTGGAATAACGCCGTTTAAAAGAACGGCATTAGGTATTTTTTCAGTAACGGGGTAATTTAACTAATTACTTTTCCCGTCGTTACAACGCCGTTAACGTTACTGGACGTTAAATGCGGTGCGTTACTGTGCATTGATTGAATAAACTGTGTAATCCGAACGCACCCCTGGCTCACAGCTAGTGAGGAGGTGGTTAATAACGAGGTAAGTGATTATGATTGGCTAAGGCAGAGTCATGTTTCATGGTAGCCAATCAGAGCCAGTGTTTACACACACACACACACACACACACACACACACACACACACAGGTAAACAGAGATTCGATGAAGCCGCAGAGATCGCGAGTCAGGACCAATCCGAGGAAAAGTTGGCATTTTCAAGGTGGAGATATAAGCACTACTTCAAATTCATTGTGGTCAAAGGCAAGAACGTGCATGTAATGTGTACATTATGTCCAAGAGTGAAGACTTTGTCGACATCCGTTGTAAGCAACTCTAATTTAATGAAGCATCTCACAACGACACACGCATCTACAAAGCTAGTAGCCCAAAAACACCGGTACCTCCACCACAGATGATCGCTCGCCATCCACTAGCAAAGAAGGACTCGGAGCAAAGTCCTCCAAGCAGCATAAGCTAGATCTTTCTGCCTCACAACAAAAACCTATGACACAGGCTGAAGTCAACCGTATGATAGGCAGGTATGTTGTTAAAAGTATATGTGTCATATAAGTTTATATGGTGTAACTGTTAACTGTTTACTTTTCTTACAAAGATAATACTTGAAGTGCTGGATAAACCTCTTGCTGTCTGTCGACGTGCAATAAATATCGAAAGTTATATACAAACACCTGTCTGTTCTACTCATTTCAACTGACTTGTGAAAACTGCTAAAAATAATCCCAATTCTTTGACATATAGCAATTTTTTTTTTTTTTACAGTAACAAATAGTTACTTTCCCTGGTAACGAGTTACTTTTATTATAGAGTAATTCAGTTACTAACTCAGTTACTTTTTTGGAACAAGTACTGAGTAACTATAACTAATTGCTTTTTTAAAGTAACGTTCCCAACGCTGCTCACGAGTTGCACATGCTGATATTTCTGATGTTGTTTTCTTTACGTATATAAATGTGACAGTTTCTTACAAAAATAAATGTCACTAAAATAAAGCTTTCCGGGAGCGCAGAGGCATATAGATGTGAAATATTTCAAATTCATTAATTTTGTTTTCCGAAAATATTTACGACTCCCGACTTTTTCAAACTTGCAATTGGTGTGTAGAGTTGGATTTGATTTCAGATTGTCTTTTGTTATTTGAAGTAAATGTGAGATTTGTTGCCCTTGAATTTCCCTTTGTGGATCAATAAAGTATATCCATCCATCTATCCATCTATCATGTTTCAGGCTTTCACCTTTGTGGAGCTGTTTTATGGTGTTTGGACCAACAGCCTGGGACTGATCTCTGACGGCTTCCACATGCTCTTTGACTGCTCGGCTTTAGTCCTCGGCTTGTTTGCTGCCCTCATGACTCGCTGGAAAGCTACCAGGATCTTCTCCTACGGGTAAAAGTCCTCATCGACACGGGCAAAGGCTTTGGTGGGATATATTGGAAACATTCAAAGCATTTCAAATTCAGTTGGATGTTTTAAAAATTGACTCTTGTTTTTTTTTTTTTATGTTACAGCTATGGTCGTGTCGAAATACTCTCTGGATTCATCAATGGCCTGTTCCTGATGGTCATCGCTTTCTTTGTCTTTGTTGAGTCAGTGACCCGCGTGCTGGATCCTCCTAATATAAACACAGACATGCTGACTGTGAGTTAACTGCATCTACCACTTAATGTAAAGGCTGGCTTGGTGTAACGTTTACTCCAACCTGTTGATCTAACATTTATGTGCGTGTCCTGGTATGTCCTGATCATGCTAGTCCCGCACCACCACCGTCATTGTAGCTGTAAACTCCTCGCTGGCTGCCTTCATATGTGGGTAATGTGTGTTTAAAGATGACCGCTGGTAAGCACACTGTAAAAGATTGGAAGCTTGGAATCTGATGTTGATGAATTAAAGCAGGTTTATTGTCAAGTACTTACAAGGAGTTTGCCTTGGTGGTCGTTGCGTACAGGGGCGTCGGACTGGGGGGAGGACTGAGTACCCAGTCAGTAGGGCCCAAAAAGATGTTAGATTGCATAGCTGTGGATGCAGGGAGGGGCCCATAGAAAATGCCTTTCTACAGGGCCCAGAACTTTTGTGCTACGCCCTTGTGTGCGTACATAAACAAACAAACATATTGAATATTAACATTAAATAAACACTAAATACAGAAACAAATATATACAAAATAGCTGTAAAAACACAAGAAAGAGGCTAAATGGATTGAGTGCAGAATGAACAAAACATACTGTATATAGCATGTGTAATGAGCAGGTGTATAGTCCAGGATGTAGGTTAATGCAAAGTGTAGTGACTGGGGGGGGGGGTTAAGAGTCAAGATGTGTAATTATAAGCTTTAGATTTTTCAGACCTAATATTTCTATATTTGGGATGATATTACAGCAGTTATTAATGGTCTTTCATTGTTTTTTTTTGTGTCCTGCAGCCGGTGTCTGTCGGAGGCTTACTGGTCAACCTGGTGGGGATCTGCGCTTTCAGTCACGCTCACGCGCACGCCCACGGCGGCAAAAGCTGCTCGTCAAGCGACCACGGCCACTCGCACCACGGCCACTCCCACAGCGAACACAGCCACGGCGGCCACGGCCACTCTCACAGCGGGCACGGGCACGGTGGACATGGGCACTCCCATGGCTCCGGGGGCGGAGGCATGAACGCAAACATGAGAGGTGTGTTGACGTGACAAAAAGAACTTTGTGTGGATCGTATGTTGTGGCGAGATGAAATGACCTCCTGTTCTTCTCACTCCAGGCGTTTTCCTCCACGTCCTGGCTGACACGTTGGGCAGCGTCGGCGTGATCATCTCCACCATCCTCATCCGCCAGTTCGGCTGGTTGATTGCCGACCCTCTTTGCTCGCTCTTCATCGCCACGCTCATTTTTCTCAGCGTCATCCCGCTGCTGAAGGACGCCTGCGAGGTTCTTCTTCTACGAATTCCCCAGGAAAATGAGAAGGACCTGAACAGTGCGCTGGAAAAGGTGAGGAGTCACGTATGACCAGGACAAAGTTACTGCACTTTTTCTAAAAAGATGGTGGTTTTTAGGGCTGTGTATTGGCAAGAATCTGATCATACAATACATGGGTCACGATTCAATATATTGCAATATATTTCGATACTGTGCGATATATTGGGATTTTTTTAAAGTATAATTTTAGAAAAACTAATATTTAAAAAAAAAAAAAAACATGATGTTCATGAAAGTCAGAGAAGTTTACTTTAGGTAAACAATTCAGTACACAGAAAATCAAACTGCCAGTTTGGGATTTTGGTTCCCAGGTTCTTAGTGAGCTAATGTTTATATGCTAAAGTAGGCCAAAGTTCAGCCATGCTACATTGTTAGCTTCTAGCAAAAAGTCAGGCACTGTTAGGCAAGGACACTAGTGGTGCGTCTCAGCATAGCCATCTAGCGGTAGGGGGTTTAAACACAACATAAAAGTGAACCACTGTCTTACAGGAATATTTTTGTTTTAAAAAAAAAAAAGAAAGAAAAAAGATATTTCCTTTTTATAAAATCGATCCAGTATTGCAAAATAAAATATTGCGATACTCAAGTGTATTGATTTTTTTTCTTACACCCCTAGTGGTTTTACTTGCCAGAAAACTATTACGTATAGTTACAGTCCACAGCGTTACGGAGGAGGAAGGATGGGAGAAAAACATGCTCTGGTTTATTGGCCTTTCTTTAAACTAGTCACAATCGTCTTGGGCAGCGCTAAGCACCGGACACAGTGACAGTGTTTCTGCAAAACAGCCTCGGGAAGGAACTTGTTTTGGTGGAACGTGTGCGTTCAAAAGTAGTTTTAGTCGTGCAACAGAAAACTCAGATAGGACAGATAGTCTAGCTAGCTGTCTGGATTTACCCTGCAGAGATCTCAGGAGCAGTTAACCATAGTCCTCAGAAATCCACCGGAGGTTAAAATTACAACACAAAGGAAGCGGAAGGTGAAGGACATCCAGCCTAAAAAGAGGGCCATCCACGGGAATTTCCGGCACCACCTAAAAAAAAATCCCGGAAGTGGAACGTCGTCGAAATAGACTATGGAATGATATGCAAATGTGTTTTCTATTTCACATAATTTTGTTAAATGAGATGCAGAACCAACAAAAAAGTGAAGCGGTCTAGTATTAGTGTTTTGTTCAGTGTACATTTTTAGAACAAAAAGTACTACTTGCATCAAGATTTAAAGAACATTCCCTGGATGTAAGATGTTCTAACCCCATCAACAGACGTTTCAGTAGTTCTCCCGGTGTTATTCCAGATCGAGAAGATTGAAGGAGTGTTGTCGTACAGAGACCCTCATTTCTGGAGGCACTCAGCCAACATGATCGCAGGCACCATCCACCTCCAGATCATGTCCGACGTGGTGGAGCAGAGGATCATACAGCAGGTCGGTACAAAACGGTAGAATCGGGAGTCGTGCTGATGTTTGACTGCAGGCTCCCATATCTGAGGGCCTCGCTTAGGGCTGGGCATCGTTCAAAATGCTGGTTCCTCACTATACTTTTTTTTCAATACCATATGTTTTAAAATCCATTTCAACATCAACAAAAATACATTAAACACAAAGCTTTTATTTTCCCCCTTAATTGTGAATCAAAACAGTTATCAAAATAAAAAAATTCTGGTAAAACAAGGCACTTCCAAAACAAGGCACTTTTAATACTGCTCACTCATTTACTCTGAGTGAGCAGTATTAAAAGTGCCTTGCCTTGCAAGCTCAGCCTGTCAGTCAGTCATCAGGGCAGAGAAACCACTGTGCCTTGCTTGTCTAAGACGAAGTGTAACGTCAACAGCACAGCGACCGCTTTCGGCTCGCCATTAATATCCATAGATTAATATCATATCACAGCAAGCGCGGTCTACGTGAAGTTTTGAAAAACTGTAACCACACTTGAAACTGCTTTATCAGCGTCGCCGTGACTCTCTGTGACTTCAACAAAACTGCGGACACTACTCCGTCCGCGTGTGTGTGTCTGTGTGTGTGTGTGTGTCTCTGTGTGTGTCTGTGTGTGTGTCTGTCTGTCTGTGTGTGTGTGTGTGTGTGTGTGTGTGTCTGTCTGTGTGTCTGTCTGTCTGTGTGTCTGTCTGTGTGTCTGTGTGTCTGTCTGTCTAATATTCTAACGTGAATAATGCGCTTAGTAACAGTGCAAACTGCATCATAAAAAAAGTTTAGCGTTGCATTTATCTGAAGAAAGATGGGAGAAATGAATTTAATATATAACATCAACATTGTGGTTTTGTGTAGATGAACAGTGATAAACATGTGACATTATGTTCTCCTGTAACATGACTTACTTTACATTATTTGACCTATTAACCTTTGAACTGTGATTATTAACATTATTATATTTTTATTTTTTTCTGTTTTAAATTATTTCACTTTTGTTTAGTTTCAGTTGTGTATTTGTAATGTTAAGAATATTGGGTATTTGTTTATTTAGCTGTTAAAAAAAAAATGCTAAATTTTTTTTCTTCATTTTTGAGTTACGGTTAATTGACCGTTGGGATTGGTCTGCGTCTGTGTGGTTCCCCCTGATTGGTAGGTGACGGCCGTTTTGAAAGACGCCGGGGTGAATAACCTGTCGGTGCAGGTGGAGAAGGAGGCGTACTTCCAGCACATGTCTGGACTCAGCACCGGGTTTCAGGAAGTTCTGGCAATGACGCAGCAGATGGAGTCCATGAAATACCTGAACGACGGGACGTGTATCATGTGACGACAGTCTATCGGACCAAATGAAACTTTACTGGTTCAACCCCTCAGTCCCCTTTTTCATTGAAATGTACAGTTTATGTATGTGGGTTAAATAAATCTGAATATATTGGTTTTATCTTTGTGTCAGCTGCATGTTGTTTTTGTATTTGCTTGTGTGTGTGCAGAAGTGCTCTGATTTATTTATTTTAATTTTTCTGCCCCAAACAATCTGTATTAAAGCAACACCAAAGATTCTTTTATACCTTAAAGTAATGTTTCCAAAATGGTTTCAGTGGTTCATCAACTCGTAACAGGGTGAACGGCACTTCTGCATTCGCTTTGCGGCCCTCTATCGGCTATAACCGCACTATGCAAGTTTGCCAGATCGGCCACCGGATCTGTAGTTCCAATGAGACAATTGCGCCTCCAACCTGTAGGGGGACCAAAGAGGGAAAGTTCTTTGGTGTTGCTTTAAACTGACTCTATTTTTTGCATTTGTCATTTTCACAAAGAAGGTGCCTTTTGGTTGTCGCAATGCTTAAAAACTAAAATGTCATGGCACTGAGACAGACATTTCAATATCAGTCTAAATGATATTGGACTTATGCACTAACGCTTTTCGGGCTGACACCCTACCTGAGTTACTGAGTAATGATAGCAGAAGGATGATTAAATGGCTGATCACGCTAAGCCATCAAGTATTTAATTCAGCAGTTCCAGATGAAAAGAAAATCAGAGATAATGGCGAATGACCTTCAAGCTTTATTTGAGGCAATGAGCATTAATCTAATGCATATAGATGTGAAGAAGAACACAGTTAAACACTCTCTCTGTTGCTACGGTGCTGAGAGAAATGCCGACTATGACAGCTGATATGTGTTGCTCCGTTAAAAACAGGATTACATGACTACCTTCACCCGCAATCCGACGTGTTCAGGTCGACGTGCAGGAGTCAGGGAGTCTGCAATGTGCAAAAACAAACGGGGTTCAAGCATCCTACGCAGCGGATTTCCTCTTGCCTTCTACTCTATCTCATTGGAGGTTCCCACGGTGGCCTTGATCTCCAGTTCTGCGGGGGAATCGGAAAGAAATCAGGAAGCTGCTACATAGCTTAAAGGGTAACTACCGTTTGTTTTTTCAACCTGTACCCCATTTCCCCATGCATTTGTGTCTAATAGACTGATTTAACAAAATATCTTTGAAATTGCTTCAGTATTGAGCGAGAGCGCATTGAAGGTCCGGTGCGAATCCAGCTGCAATGTAACCTAATGGGGCAATTGTCCACCAAAATTATATTTTTAGTTGTTGCTACCGACCGGCTCAGATGGCAATTAAAAGTTTCTGACAACATTATCGATCTCACGTGGTGACTTTCCGTCCATCCGACCGCTGTGTGGAGAGTGCAACGTGGGTCTGGGGGGAAAAAAAAGGCATTTTGGGAGTTGTTTTGGAGTAGGCCACAGAAGTTAAAGGCTCCTGTTGTCTAAAACAGTGTTTCTCAAATGGGGGTACATGTACCCCTAGGGGTAGTTTGGAGGACTGCAGGGAGTATGTGAGATATTTAACAAAATGTTTAATAGTTACAAGGCTGTTGTCCAGAACATTGTTCCTCTTTAGACTTTTTTTTTTTTTTTTTTTACCAAAAATTTGACATTTCTTTGGAACTGTTATTGCCTTCCTTCCTTCTAGTTTCTCGCTTTTTTCGAAATTATGTCACTGTTTTTGAAGTTTTTGATAATACTTTTGACCTATTCTTGCCTTCCTTCCTTCTACCATCTTTTTCCAAGGTTTTGTCTTTTTTTACAGTTTTTGTCTCCTTTTCTCATTAACATTTAAATGTTTTTTTTTCAGTTACAAGGCAGCGCTGTACTGTTCCTTCTACCAAAAATGGTTGGCGCTGGTCATCTCCCATGTGTTTCTATGTAGTTTGCTCAAACCAATCGGCATGCAGCTCATTCTAAATATTCATGAGCATACCATATTTGGAAGAAAAGCTCTTGTTCCAAATAGAGCCATATTCACAGGGTAGTTAAGGGCCTAATAAAATAGCATTCAGGCAATTTTCAGCCCAACCAATGTTACATACCCTATTAGGAGACCTTAAGGAACAGTGTAAAATACCTTATATAATCATTCTATCACCCCTTTAATCATTACAACAAATATCTTAAATATTTTATTTAAAAAAATGTGTTCACCTGGGCAAGGTCCGCCTTCCAAGAAAATGTCATCGATGGCGATGTCGCTCCTTACTGATGAACCTCTGGTCGCCTCGAACACAATCTGGAACAGAGACCCAAAGAGAGAAACAACCGCTCAATCAGTTTCTCATTGTGAGCGATAGGCAGTGGCGGAAGAAGTACTCAGATCCTTCAGTAGGCATACGTGTACTACATACACGATACGACTATGTAATAATATGCCATTACACGTAAAAGTCCTACTTAAATTCAAAATACCGCCTTGCGGTTGTCTGCCTCTGCTAACCAGTCGGTCATGGTTGTGTATGTTTCAGTTTCCTGTTTTATTTTGTAGTCTGTTTTTCTCCCATGTCATGTCTTCTTTTACTTCCTGCTTTGTGTTTTCCCGCCTGCCACACCCTGATGTGTTTCACCTGTGTCACCGGTCCCTTGTTCACCCTTGTTACCTTGTGTATTTGGTCTCTGTGTTGTCTTTGTCAGTTGTTAGATCGTTGTATTGTATTGTGTAAGTGTGTGGAGTCTAACCCTTTGTCTCTGTGGTCCTGTTTTTGTTATTCCTGGTCTTTTGGCTTCTTCGATGTTTTGGAACTGTTTTGCCTGCTGTCCTCAGGACTCCGTTTGTTGTATTGATTTTTGTTTTATTAAATCATCAAGCTCACCACTGTCCTGCAGTCTCTGCATTTGGGTCCGTCCAATTCTCTGAATCCTGTTACACAGTCAAGTTACAGTTTACATTCATGTCTGTCCAGACTCATAATATATGTACAGTATAAGACTCTTATTATTTTTTAAGTGGAACGTGGATGCTTCACACACATCTTCAACCCGGCGGCACAGAACATCTATACAATCACCACGATTTTAAGGTTAGTGTCACCAATTCGGTATCTGACAAGTCTGGATCAACCATGGTTCATTTACCAGATAGTAGTGTAGTTCCGGCGCCGCCGGAAGTTCCGCCGGATGTCCCTGACTTTCCGCTTTCTTTGTGTTAACTTTAAACTCTGGTCGCTTCAAGGAAACATTAACCGTAATCTCTGGGAAACGTTACACGCTGAAAATGGCAAGTTTTGACAAAAATTTGGGTCGTGCAATAAGGCAGGCCTGCTTGGTTCGTTCGGGGAATGATTGTAAAGTTTTAAATATATATATATATATATATATATGTATGTATGTATGTATATGTGTTAGCGGAATTAACTCTCTAACTGTGACATTTTGGGACCAATTTGCGGGGATTTGTTATGGACAAAGGGAGGGCGATACACTGGTAAGAGCAAATGAGGTTTAACCCTGTATCCAGCTAAATTAAATTGCTCACGTTACTGTATTGTGTGAACAGGTCACTTCATTTAATTATGTATGTGGCGTTTTCTTTTGCAGGGTGCAAATGTTCCACCGAAAGAAGTTCCTTCCCGAGACTATTTTTCAGAGCCAAGCTCGCTGCGTCCGGAGCATTGCCCAAGGCAATTGTGATTGGTTTAAAGAAACGCTCCTATCCAGGAGTGTATGCTCCTGTTGCCAGACCTTCCTCCGCAGCCCTGTGGCAATGTGAGACTAGTATCTGACCAAATGTCTCCTCTCCCGTTCCTGAGTTATAGCGTTAAATAATAGCCCTTTTCTTCAGGAACATTATGATGTTACAGTGAAGTTGACCTTTTGAGCTTTTAGGTATAAAATGTCATCACTTCATTTTATCCTATAGGACATTTGTGGGAAATTTGAGATGTCACAGTACCCTTGACGTTAAATTAAGTTTACCTGTAAGATAAATGTAGTGGATTATAAAGTACAATATTTCCCTCTGAGATGTGGTGGAGAAGAAGTGTAAAGTAGCATCAAATGGAACTAGTCAAAAATACTTTGTAAAGTGTGTAAGCCAGCTGCCATGATTGTCTTCCTGTAAGTTTGTGTCCACCCCCCTCCCACCCCCATGTCCAGCATATAGAACAGTCAGGAGAGGTTTTGTTGCCCTCTTGCCTGATGCTGGCTGTCGCTCTGGTACTCCACTGTGGCCCTCCGCCAGGTGATGCTCTGCTCGCCGCTCAGTTGCCAAAGCAACGCGTCCTCTCCGTCCCTGTGGAGGTGAACGCTGAGCCGACCCGTGCCGGAGCCGTACATGTGGTAGAAGAAGCGCAGACACTGAGGCCCCCTGGAGCCCCTCAGGGGGCGGGACAGCAGCCGGACCCTCTGCCCAGGCAGCATGGGCGATGCCTCCATGTACAGGTAGTATCCTGTCAATCAAAAGTTAAAGGGTCTGTCTGATTACAGCTGTGGACGTTCAAAACGCAGACTTTTGCTCATGTCATGTTTTTGTATATTTAACAGAAGAAAAAGGAAACCTTTTCTATCTCTTCTGGCTGTTCTCATGAACCATTCATACATATAGCTATGAAAAGTAATGCACTGTAATTCGTATGTATTTCACGGATTTTTGATTGCTGTACGCAATTCAATTCAATTTTATTTATAGTATCAAATCATAACACGAGTTATCTCGAGACACTTTACAGATAGAGTAGGTCTAGACCACACTGTCTATCATACAAACCCGTTCATGAGAATGCATTGCGTACTGTGTGCACTACAAGCATGTATTGTGTACTTGGAAGAAGGGTTTAAGCAGGGGACCCTCACCGAGTCCCGTGGTGTGGTCTCCTCTTGGCCCGGTGTACGAGGTCGGGGTGGGTCCTCTCCTCCACTCCCAGTCAGCGCCATCACTCTGCCTGTCCTGAGTGTAGCCGCACAGGCCCGCTTCAAAGTTACAGTTTCCTGGCAGAGATGGCGACAACAGACCTGCAACAGGAACATGAGTTTGACAGTCAGTGTTGGAGCATGGATATCAAACTGGCTGCTTCTCTCTTGACTGACTCCAAATTAGACCTTAATCTGACTCTATTTTTTATTTGAACTTTTTATTTTTATTTGGTTAAATATCTATTTCTGTACTGCTGGGGTCCCAAACAAGCTAATAGGGCAATTGAAAAAAATGTGGCAAAATCTGCTTAGGTCCACAAAGAGAGTTTGGGCTGGCCATTGATTCCTTCATCGTAGACTCTCCTTTATTAGCAGACCCAAAAGGAATCTGCAGATTTTTTTTTAAACAGTTTTCAGTGGTGATATAGAATTAAAATCTGTATATTTTAGCGGACTGTTTTTCTGCTTGGGGTGGAGATGTGTTGATATTCAAGGTTTATTTATTTATTTTAAATTTGTTTAAAATCTGGGGAAAATCTGCAGAAAGTCCCCAGAAAAACTTGTGGGGCCCTACTAACCCATCCTCCTGCTGCCCTTTCGATTTTAACACTACAATTAAGGTGTCAAAAAATATTGCTGTAAAACTAGTCTGCATAATTGATACTGTACTTTACCTTACTTTAGTGGCACACATTCCCCAACAAAGTAGGATATGATGAAATTCTCAAAACCCGCTGACAAGCTTTTGGGGCCGCTACCAGTCATGCAATGCCAGTGTTGCCCGGTTAATAATCCAGCTTTGACTCCCAGACTGGATTTAGTTTCCCTCTATAAATCATGGCTTCCATCAGCTTATGGTTGTCTATTGTTTTGTGTATGTTGATGCAAATCAATCATTCGAAACACATAATGCATTTAGATGAGGGTTAGTGGAGATACAGTTCTTATGAGCTCTCTTATTTTTTGTCGTTGACGTTTTTACTCTACCTGCTGTCAGCTCACAGTCTCCGAGACTCACACTGATGTCATCCAGAGCCACGGAGCCGCAGTCCCAGAAGCTCCTGCAGGTGCTGACGAAAACCACCTGAACAGCAAAGGGAGCCAGTGAGCAGAGCTTCAGCAGCCTCACCACCAGAGAAAATACAACCGCCGCTCATTTACGCCATCAGCTCTGAATAGAACCAAAACCGTGTGTGAGTGAGTGAGTGAGTGCGTGGAGAAAGCCTTTAAAGGAACACGCCGACTTATTGGTAATTAAGCTTATTCACCGTAACCCCCAGAGTAAGACAAGTCGATACATACCCTTCTCATCGCTGTCTGACGGTTCCAGCATTAGCTTAGCCCAGCACAGATCCTGCATGTAACTGGTTCCAACTAGCCTACTGCTCCCAATTGTGACAAAAGTGACAAAATAACGCCAACATGTTCCTATTTACGTGTTGTGATTTGTATAGTCACAGCGTGTACAAAAAACAACGTAACATGAGACACAGCCATCTTCTAACAGTAAACAAACCGGGAACTATATTCTCAGACAGGCTTGCTGTGAGCATATCACTCCGCCCAAGTACTATATTCTTCCGCCTGAGAATATAGTTCCCGGTTTGTTTACAGTTAGAAGACGGCTGTGTCTCATGTTACGTTGTTTTTTGTACACGCTGTGACTCTATAAATCACAACATGTAAATAGGAACATGTTGGCGTTATTTTGTCACTTATTCGGAGCAGCAGGATTGCTGGAACCATTCACCTGCATGTTCTGTGCTGGCCTGATGCCGCTGGAGCCGTCAGACAGCGTTACAGCACGCACGGAGATGAGAAGGGTATGTATGGACTTGTCTAACTCTGGGGGTTACGGTGAATAAGCTAAATTCCCAATAAGTCGGCGTGTTCCTTAAAGCACTTTGGCATCTGGATGAATTTATTCTTATCATGCACATGGACTCATGATGATGATACTGTGTCCTCTAACAACAGCAGTTTCGTAAATCACAGATCAGGCCTTTAAAGGCTCCAACACCAGAACAGACAGTGAAGCTTTTTATTAATCTACTAGTAATTTGTTTCTTTCTCTGTTATTGCAGCTGTTTAGTTTGTCCTTCTATCTGACTGATGGTATTCTGACTGATGCTATTCTGACTGATGCTATTCTGACTGATGCTATTCTGACTGATGTTATTCTGACTGATGGTATTCTGACAGATGTGATTCTGACAGATGTGATTCTGACAGATGTGATTCTGACTGATGGTATGCTGACTGATGGTATTCTGACAGATGTGATTCTGACAGATGTTATTCTGACTGATAGGATATTTCCGCTTCCCCTCCTCTGACCCTGGCAGGCTGGGATGTTTGGAAGGTGATGTCCGTGGTGATCCAGATCTCCCTGGACTTCTCCCCCTGAGTCCAGATCTTCTCCTGGACGCTGCCGTGCTGCAGATGCACAGCGAGAGCCTGGTCGGTCTGGTTGTAACCTGCAGTTGCCAAAGTTATTTCTGGTTGGTGAGTCAGTAAAATAAATCACAGCACCAACACAGAGGAAGTCTTGGCAAACATCCTTCCATCCGGGGAGATTGTTTGGGTGACACTCACCCCTCAGGGAGAAGTAGAATCTCAGGCAGTACTTTGTGTTCCCAGGCAGAGTGGGACCCATCAGGCGGCTAACGTAACCAAAGCGTGGGCTCAGCCGGGAGTGAGCCAACAGGAAATATCCTGGAAAGAGAAGATAGCCTTTATTTTCTTGCGAAACTGTCTCTTCCTGTGAATCTGCTCGCAATAAATGTTCCCATCTTTACTCGCACCTGTTATTGATCTTGACTTCAACAGTTTTCAACAGTTTTTCAGCCTCAAATCCAGCTTTGTTTCACCGCATCGTCGTCCAGAGGTTTAACTGTTTTTAAAGCTGCGTGAATTGATTTTTGGCCACAAGGGTTCAGAAAAAAAAAAATCTAAACAAACCGACAGATACAAAGTAGAGATGGTCCGATACCATTTTTTGCTTCCCGATACCGATTCCGATAATTGAACTTGTGTATTGGTCAATACCAAGTACCGATCCGATACCAGTGTTATACCAGTGTTTTAACAACATGCTACTATCCCTTTATGGAAGTGATATTATTTCTATCTTTGTTATCGGTCTGGCTCAGGTTAAACATGAACAAACTCAAACAATGAACAGAGAACTTTCTTTTATTATCCAGTTTGACAGTCAGTTATAACGGAAAAAGAACATAAATAAACTACTTTAATGTAGATTTTCTTTAGGGCTTTATTACGTGGTATCAGATCAGTGCATAAACTTCAGTACTTCCCGATACCGATACCAGCGTTTTAGGCAGAATCAGAGCCGATACCAGTATCAAAGTATCAAATACAAAGCCACCACCAAATCACTCGCTTATAAAGTTGTAATCACTAACTTATTAGCAATATAACATATAAAAGCACCTGCTTGTTGTGGCAACATTTACTGTACTGAACCAGAGAGTAAATGTGCCAAAACAATAAGCTAAATAAGGCTAAAAGGCTGCAGAATCGTCAAATAATCTTCCATGATTGTGGCACTACAAGAGTCCCCGCAGTCAGAACTATTGGTTAAAGAAGTAGTCCACTGATTTAGCAGTGCACTCCTTTAACACTAAGACTCGCAACGGACAGTTTAAAAAAAAAGAAGGTTAAAATCAATGCAGTAGAACCAGAGATATGGTCTTTTTTCCCACACATTTTTCTTACTTATGCATTACTGTCACAGCACAATCTTCCTATTGAGTGTTCTGCCCACTGCCAGGATAGGTGGGTGTGGGTTACCTGCTCACAAAACAGCTGGGAGTTTACAAAGGCGGAGATTGGGACAGCTGTAAGAGATGAGTTTTGGAGGAGGAACAGAGAATCCTTTTCTCCCATCAAGTCGTGTTGATGTTATTCTCCACGTCTTCCAATGTCTACAAATGAACTGTCAACACAGTACTGACGATAATCAGTCCCGTTGGTCGGCTGACGGAGCGGAGCAGCACCGAGCCAACGAGATGACAGGTAGGCCCATTCTCTAGCCTAGTCTATATTGATGATGTTCCACTTCTGGGATATGCCGGATGTCCCACACCTTCCGCTTTCTTTGTGTTGGCGTTCTAAACTCTCTTGGACTATGGTTAACTGCCCCTCAGATCTCTACAGGGTAAATCCAGAAAAAGAGTCGATCTCCGAATGTGAATGAACGGACTCCATATGAGGCTCCTTTTTCAACTACAAGGTCAATATTGTTTTTCACTAACGACAAAACAAGAAATAATCCATGCATTCATATGGAACTAAGCTTTAGGAGCTTTCCATCTTTACTCTCCTCCCTGTTACGTTGCATTCGGAGATCAACTCTTTTTGACTGGCAAGATGGTGGTGACTGGAAAAACAAACCGCTAAAGTGAGTTGTTCAATACCTTTCTTTTTAGTAAACTTTGTGTACACAAACAATGTTCTCAATGCTTTCGTTAAGATGTAGAGCCCCTGGTGATACTTTGAGCAAAGTTTTACATTGTGTCGAGCCTTCTTAGTGTTTTAAAAATAGTGATTTTGATGCGATCATAGTAGTGACCCTAGCACTCCCATTCAAAAGGCCATTTGACTGAAAACGAGAATACGATAAATCTTAAAAGTGGTGTTTCCATCCCTAGGTTGCATTTTGGCGAGAGTTACGCTTTAAGTAACATTTTCAATGCAGGACTTTTACTTGTAACAGAGTATGTTTACAGTGTAGTCTTAGTACTTTTACTTAAAGCTATAATGTGTAGTTTCTGCCTAACCTGACTCCGCCAGATGGATTGCTTCGCATTTGCTCTGCATATCCATCTGGGAACTTTCCGTTGGAGAACTTTTGGGAAGGGGCGGAAATACTGGTTAGCTGATTGGATGAACCATTTGTTTATCACCTATGTTGGTGATAGACGGGCCAAATCAACCAATCAGATCCACGAAGCGTATGAAAATACAACCACAAGCCCGCCCATGCTGCTGCAGGCAAAGCATAGCTCGTTTGCTCAGCATGCAAGCAACATGTCGGTAAAGGAGATTTGCCGTTTGTGTAACGAGAATTTAGGAATAAAAGACACCATTTCAGGTTCCCGGACCATATTCCAAAAGAAGGATCCAAGAGAAAAAAAGCATTAGCGAGCGGCTAACAGAATTAGGGCTACCGCTGTCTGAAAATACTGGTTAGCTGATTGGATAAACCATCTGTCTATCACCACCTAACCCACCTCAAAATCAACGCTGATTGGCCCGGTCGTTTGGCTAACGGCTCCAAATTTTCTCTGCCTCAAGATGCCAGACTGATCTGCGAGCGGAAAACTGGAGCTCGCGAGATCAGGACGGTCTCACGAGGCTAGTTTCTGCCGCCCCCATGAAGGAATTCTAAGTAATGGCAACAAAACTGTCCACATGATACAAGCCTTCCGTGATCGCGCACCAGTTGCTAGTAGCCATGGAGGACAAGAAGGATTACATTTTGATTAAATAATTAAATTGCATTAAATCATTTGGTAATGGCTTGAATGCAACAGATGTTCATTAATATAAAAAAGTTACGCACTAAAGCTTTAAGTAAAGGCTGTGGATACTTCTTGCACCACTGGTGTTATGCAAGTTGCAGCTAATGTAGCCTTGAGCTGCGATTCTCAAGCAGAGATGAGGAGCGAGCTACAGAGGTCTGGTAAGCTGTCCTACTAACTCTACACCTCCAGATTCATTTTATTTTATGACTTCAGCCCCAACCAATGCTGACTCACATATGCAGTAGTACTCCCCAACACATGTAATTTGTAAAATCCATTATGAATTCTTTAAGCCCACCTGCCCCTGTGGTGTGGTCCCCGTTCCTAAATATGTTGGGCGTCACAGACACTCTCCTCCACGACGACAACATCACCTGGTCCTGGATGTAGCGGCAGAAACCGGACTCAAAGTCACAGTTGGCGATGGAGGGGTCAAAGGTCGGCTCTGTGGAACAAATGTATGGAATCAGTGGGTTGATGTTGTTGGATGAACACTATTGTCACAGCAAGATTAATGTGACATGTGTTATGGATCCCCACAGGACGATTCTTACATTTTTAGTGCCACAATCAGATACAAATTTTCAAAGGCAGATATTAAAAACACAATGCAATAAAAGCACTGAAACGCTTAGGAATACATACTTACATTCATGCTTAGGAATGAAACCTTTTGGTTGACCCCACGGTCCTTACTCTACCACCCTTAGGAATAACTTGGCATTTTTATCACACACATGACACATGAATCCTATACGGTTTTATCTGTAAGGTGCTTTAAGCTATTTGTCCTTTTAAAAATCCTAAAATGTTAATATTTTGAATGTTCACCCAGAAAGCATTGACAATTGTAAAAGTGACATTAAAATGAGCCTGTTTAGAATTAACAGTGAGTGACTGTGGTTGCGACTCACCAGTGTCTGTGCTGCAAAACTCTGGAGAAAAGGAAATGTCATCGATTGCAACACGTCCGCCTCTTGGGCTGTTAAAGGACACTTCAAAGACCACCTGAAGAGGCAGACAGACACATGGAGACATACACTCATAAACAAAGGCAAAAACACAGATGTAGACCCCCACACAGAAGTATGTACAACGTAGGTACCAATGTATTGTAGTGGGTATACTGGGCCTCGGGGGGTAGGCATATCATAGTGGGAGATCTGGGTGTCCTCCCCCAGAGAATCTTGAGCGTCAAAGACTTCATTTCCTGTATTCTGATACACTTTTTTGCACCAATTTATGGTGGAAATACCTTTTTGTACCATTTGTTTACGTAAAAGCCAGCACCTAGAGATTAAAAGTACATAAAGTTGGCATGACATGTTCATACTGACCTGTACAGAGTATGGTGCCTTCAGGTCCACCTGCACAGGTATCCATTCTTCGAGCGTCCCACGCCAATCGCTCTGGTTTTCTGCCCCCGCCCTCCACAGCTCCTGGTACTGACCCAGTCGGTCCTTGGTGAAAACAGAGAACAGGCTCCCTCTCTCCGCGCTGCGCTGGTACTGAAAACTCAGGCAGCCTGACATCGGCACCGTTGTCATGGGAGACACTAGTTTGGCCACTTCTTTGAAAGTCTTGGTGTAGACAGAGTCCACATACATCAGGTGACCTGCGAGGGAGTTTAAATAGGAGTCAGGTTGTAGAATACAGCGTCATGACTCGGGACTTGAGAGTTTGATGATTTGGTGATTTGCCGGTCAACAGATGTCTGGACATCTGCATCAAAATTTAGCAAAATTTGGTTAAAAGTTAGATGTCTAGGTTGGTTTTCATGTCAAGGACCCCTAAATTAACACAAATTAGACCACTGACCCCCATTTAAGTTTGTTCCGGGGTCCCTTACCTAATAGAACTTTTTCTTTTTGATGTTTTATTATTGAAAGTGTATGAAACCCATGACATGCTGCCATTGTGTTACTTTTGGATGGAAATCTAGTGAAAAATAATGATTCCCCTTTTTGCTGTGGATCCCAGTCCTCCACTTTGGGAACAACTGGTTTATAATTATATAACCATTGTTTCAACAACATTTGAGTAACTTTATTTTAATTTGAAGCCGGTCCTAGTTGTGAGTTAAATATAGTCAAATGAAGACATAACAGATGTTCGCAGATTTTTGCAGGTGCAGGTGGCCTACTTGGTTTGCTCCTGCTATCATTAAAGGCGAGCCTGTTACTGCATTAAAAATATCTGGGTACTAATAATCTGGGTACCGTCCTGGATAAAAAGGGGTGTCAAACATTGTTCTTTTGAAGCTTTAAATGTTTAAATGTTTACAAGTCTGAAGTTAAAAGTCTAACATGCTAACCTTTACTGACTGAGTTAGTCTGAAAAACTAAAACCTACTGAGAACATTTTAAATTGTTTGCCACGTGTTTCAAGTCTGAGCCACGCAGAAAGCTCATTTGTGGAATTTTATTTTAACATGAGGTTGCCACATCCCCTGATTTCAACAATGGAAGGATAAGGATATTCTATGGTTCTGACATCAAATCCCATGAAATACCCAAACCCACAATGAACTAACAAATATTGTGTGTGTGTATCAAAGCCTGTTATATCTGTTTCATCTGTGCCATAAAACTCAATTGTTGTTCAAAAACACATAACATTTGATAGGAACTACAGTGGAAATTACTGAGCCTGTACTTTAAAAACAACAAAACAATGATACTATTTATTTGTGACGCGCTATTACAGATGTCCATCTTTAGTAAGAAGGAATGGGCTTTGGGCCTGAGTGCCACAGACATGTTGGAGAAGTCGGAAAGTATTGAGAGACAAACTGATTCATTGTTAGCTTTGGTTTTACAGTACAAAAAATATGGAGTAACGCCATGCCTGTCTTTTAAAGTGGAGAGTAAATGTTGTCATGTCTGTATGAATAATGCTCACCTGTCCTGTTGTTGTACGTGTGGTCATTGGGTATGTTGTTGTTAAGGATCTGGGTCCCGCCTCCTCCCACATACCAGTTTACATTGGCGTTCCACTGATTACTGTATCCACAAAGGTGAGACTCCTCAAAATCACAATCTAGACACAGACAAATGAGAAACAGACCCGTCATTAGTGCAAAAGGCTTTTAACTTACCAAATATGTACATGCGAGTTAAAAGAACATAGCACAGATGGCCTCTATCCAAAGTGACGTGCATGTTTTGATTATTTTTGTCTCTTTGTGTGAGGACTGTATGTGTGAAGTCACCGACCCAGGCAGTATCCAGGGATGATGTGGATCTCAAAGATGGCCACGCTGCTCCCAGCGCTGCGTCCAGGTTTACCTTCGATGACAACCTAATCAACAACACATGTTCAGTGATACCCCTGCAACCCTGATGTGGAGTGACACAGGAATGACGTCATAGAAGGCAAGCGGACATATGGAAGGTCAGAGAGAGTGAACTCATGAAACGCACAGCAATCTAATTTACTTTTTAAGCTAAGGAGCAGCAGGTGTTTTTGGGAAATTACTTCCAGACGGAGGAACGCCTCACAGGAAGACGGAGAAGAAACACACTTGTTAAAGCATGAGGTCAGGGCTTGTACTGTATGTGTGTGTGATCAAGCATGATATCAGTGGTAATTTATAGGCTACTTATTTAAATGAATGAATGGCATGTTTTTTATATTACGTAGGTTAAACGTTGTGGCTCAACACTAAACTTCTTATGTGTTGGCCAATAGTTGTCTATTACAACATCCAGCAGACACAGAGCAAGGTTAGCATTCATTCGGAGTTGTGTTAGCGTCCACCTAGTCCCACATGCTGCTGGAAACTGGGCTAATGAGACCATTGAGACTGAACTACACAGTAAAAGGTCCATAAAAAACTAAACTATGAGCTAAAAGAGGCTTAAAAGCTCTGTTGCGCTACAAATATGTGAACAATGTCCCTAGCTTAACATTTTTGGAAACTTGGGGAACACTTCTTTTCTTTCTTTCTAAGAGTTAGATGGAAATATTTATATCACTCTTATGGCTGTGCGTTCGGGCTCTAGCACTGTAGTTACAGTGCAAGACCAGTCCGGACCAATGACTATAAATGAAAAAAAAAAATCTTTTTATACACTCTATGGTCCGGACGGGGTTAGCGTAGCTTAATTAGCATAAAGGCTGGAAACAGTGAGAATCAGCCAGCCTGGCTTGCTAATTAACATGCTAAGTCGGGTTTGTTTGATTCCTACATCAACAGAAATGTTTTAGGGGGAGTTACATGGTGTCAGTATTTCTTTGCAATTATTCCTTTGGAGAGATGAGTCAAGCTAACCACATCCTGACTCCAACTCCAAACACACAGATGTGAGCTTTTCTTCTAATTCTTTGAAAGAAAGCAAATACTTGTTTGTTTTTTCAAACTGAATTTTTCTCTAAATGGGAAAAAATGAAGTGATTAAAGCCATTTGAACCAAAAACAACAGCATAAGGTAATTTTTGTAACGGCCATTTTTGAGAATGAGAAAACGTTCGTGGGCTAGTGTTTAGTGAGAGTAAAGAGCAGAACATGTTATCAGTCAGTGTGCAGCTAAAACCTCTGACGCTCATTTTTTTCACCTAGGTCTGAACTGCAATAGGTTTATGCGCTGAGGGGCCCAGTAAAAGCACAGACCCAACTTACCATTATGTAGGTCATGACCCTGTCAGCGTCAGCTCTACCTCTGCATATAATACAAACATGAGCGGTACTTTTCCCACACAGTGTTTAGATAATGTGTGTGGGTGTAGGTGTGTGTGTGGGTGTGTTTCTCCACACACTTCATGCTTGTCTCAAATTGGGCCTGCATGTGAAATATCTCATATATCAAAATATATCTTCCTTTCAACAACAGCATGAAATGTTGTGATTTTCTTTTTCCTTCTTCAACAAAAACAAAAGTTGATGAATACACTTCTAGGGACAATATATCACGAGAGATTTCTAAACTCATTGTTTTCTAAGAAGAATGCACATCACATGTTGGTCAAAATCTAACGGGCGGTTAGGTGTGAAATTGAATGAGCATATTCAAGCTCCTCAGAGGATAAACACTTGACCTTGCCTGCACAAATATAACACTCTTAAAGGAACACACCGACTTATTGGGACTTTAGCTTATTCACCGTAACCCCCAGAGTAAGACAAGTCCATACATACCCTTCTCATCTCCGTGCGTGCTGTAACGCTGTCTGACGGCTCCAGCATTAGCTTAGCCTAGCACAGATCCTGCAGTTGAATGGTTCCAGTAATCCTACTGCTCCAAATTGTGACAAAAGTGACAAAATAACGCCAACATGTTCCTATTTACATGTTGTGATTTGTATAGTCACAGCGTGTACACAAAACAACGTAACATGAGACACAGCCATCTTCTAACCGTAAACCAGCCAGGAACTATATTCTCAGACAGGCTTGCTGCGAGCATATCACTCCGCCAAAGTACTATATTCTTCCGCCTAAGAATATAGTTCCTGGTTTGTTTAGGGATAGAAGGTGGCTGTGTCTCATGTTACGTTGTTTTTTGAACATGCTGTGACTCTACACATCACAACATGTAAATAGGAACATGTTGGGGTTATTTTGTCACTTATTGGGAGCAGCAGGATTGCTGGAACCATTCACCTGATGTTCTGTGCTGGCCTGATGCCGCTGGAGCCGTCAGACAGCATTACAGCACGCACGGAGATGAGAAGGGTATGTATGGACTTGTCTAACTCTGGGGGTTATGGTGAATAAACTAAATTCCCAATAAGTCGCCGTGTTCCTTTGAGTCTGATTTATGGTTCTGCGGAGGCTCCACGCAGAGCTTTTGCCGTCGCTTACGTAAGTGGCCTTAGGTTTTCACTTGTGAGTTGGTGTGTCCTTGATTTCATGTTGTTTATGGAGATGGAGAACCAGGAAATGAGTAGGGGGAAATGCAACACTACCAAGCCACAGCCGAGCAACGTGCGTTGCCACGACATGTAGTTAAATTTTTTCGAGAGGGGCACATCAGGCAATGTAGGGTCCAACGTAGGGTAGGTATCTCACACAGAAGCATCATTTGGCCTTTACTGCCACTGCTGAGGCCCTTAGGATAGTAAAATTAAAGTGTGGTATTAGTACTTTTACTTAAGTAAAGGATCTGAATACTTCTTACTCACTGTATATATCTTTGTGTTTATCTTGTCTTAAATGCTCCAAACTGCTGTTATACATCTGTCATTAGGAGGTAAATGAAACAACCTCCAGGGACCAGGTATTTCAAGCTAGTCCCCTTTTTAAACAAAGATTAGACACTATTTTAAAAAGTGTCTTACCCTATAAGGCTCAGTACTGCCTTGCAGATCCATGCTTGAGATGACCCAGCTGTCAGAGGGCTCCTGGCTGCTCCACAGCGGCCTGTCAAAGCTCTTTCCCTCCGTGCGCTGGCTGACCTCCAGGCTCCCCCAGCCGGTGATCTGGTAGACCAGCCTCAGGCAGCTCCACTCGTCCTGCTCCAGAGCCGGACTCAGCAGGACCCCTGTGATCTCTCTCTGGGGCCCCGTTTTATCCTGGTCATCACTCACGGCTGTGTCCAATGCAACAAAACGGCCTGAAACAAAAAGGTTGCAGCTGTCAAGAAAAAAAAAAAAACATGATTTGATGGACATATTGTTATCCAGGGACAAAATATTGTAAGCATCACTTTATTTGACAATACCAGAGATTGGTTTAAATATTGCTAACTGGAATGCGGGACTAATATGACCTTTGTGGCAGTGTTTGCAATGATGTACTTCTTGTTGGGTTAAGTATTTTTACTATTTTGTCTATAAAAAAACTTCTGTGAAGAAAATTGTCCAATCCTATTGCATGGGACAAAGGTTAATTGGGGTTCCGCCATCCATTCCGACACACCCCCACTCCGACATTGACGTCTAATTCTCAAACGTCCCACCACTCTGACAATTTTTGTTTCCTTTAGGGTTATGGTTAGGGAATAGCGGCATGTCTGAATAGAAGCATGTTGGAGTGGCGGCATGTTGGAAGGGCAGCATGTAACCGGTTAATTGCTTCCCAAAGCTTTGTACAACAGCAGATGACATGGGATTGACCAGTAGCACATGAATTTACGAGAATCCACTTTAAGCTCTTTAGTGATTTGCCACAAAAACTGGCAAAGAAAAAGTGATGCAGTGAAGGAACAAGACGTTAGCAGGTCTGGATAAATGTCAGTGGAGTCTAAGGTCATTATTTTAGTTTGTGGGATTCCTCTTTCCCTCCCGTGTGTCCCTTACCCTAGATATTACAGATACAAACACTAAAACAAGTGCCCGGAACAAACTCATGTAAATTCTCTGAGAAAGTCACATGTTGCTAAAGAGCCAGCTACTTGCTAGCTGTGAGCATTAATAAGCCCACAGCCAGTGCCTGTATTGTCCCAAAAAAGTACCCTAATTCAGCAGTTGCATGACATGATCATTGCATGTTTCTTAGATATATTTATATTCATACATATATATCTTGTAGGGGTGACCCTGTATAGTCGACTATTTGACGATTCTATCTAAGGAGCCTGATTCGACTGCCAATCTCACAGTCAAATCGTCGCAGTGTCTGAAAATGTGTTTATGAAACAAAGGATCATTCCATTTGGGCTATATGGGGATACTGATTGACTTATTTTACATATAATTGCTTGTTTTGTCCTAATAAATCATGATATATAGCCTATTTGGTATTTTGGACTGCCCACACGACAAGCAAGAACTAAGCTAAAACTAAGCTAAATGCTAATATGTTGCCATCATTTAGCAAGGAATGTTTGCAATTGTCACCATCACAGTTCAGCGTGTAAGCATACTAATATTTGCTATTTAGCAATAAACACAAAGTACAGCTGAGTGTCATTAGTTTTAGTCATAAACCAAAGTGCTGGGCAGATAGAAATTTTGACCGGGTGATAGATGAAAAGTCAAGATCAGGCAATCGATCCAACAGCTTCTCTTTTGGGTAGAACAGGGAAGGAACATGTTTAAGGCTGGATAATGTCTCTAATGGGAACTATATCTGTAATTTAATACACAAAGCTAAAATTCAGGCAATCATTAATTATACATTAGGAATTCAGCTCCCACCATAACAGATACTCTTAGCTTCTCATTTGCTCAAGGGGCCTTTGAGCTCTCCTCACCCGTCTGTCATTCATTATTTGTCCCTGTGGAATGCGCCGCTGCCTTGGGGCTCCTATATCCTGAGACACACACACACACAAACACACTTATGTGGTCAATTCAAGATGGTTTTCTTCTTTTTTTGCCAATGAAATGCAGTTGTTTGCAAATGTTTGTAAGCTATTTCCACAAATTGACTGAATTAAAATGTAATTGATCATAGCCTTGGCTATAGTGTTTCTGCCAGGTTTTGAATTCAGAAAAGAAAAAAGAAATACATAAAAAGTAATTTTTACATTTGTCTTCACTAAGAGAATAAATGAGGGAAAACTGAGCACACCATTTAAACCTTTTAAACAAGCCGGCCCGATAACAGGGATGGAAACCGGAAAAGAGAAAGTAGTTGTGACGTATGCCAGAGGGAAGATCCTACATAATCCAATCCAAAAATGGCTACCAGCAAGCACTATACCTCAACCAAGTACGACTGCTGTCTGCCACCAAGTCTATAAATTTATAGTTTAAAGTCTTTTGCCTTATATGTTTCCTCCTTACTATGCAGGTCTCTGTCTGGTAGGACGACTTGACATTAGACATGGCCTCTTATATGATCCATATTTTTTCAGGGGTTTTTAAGAACAGCAGAGCAAATTTCAGACAAGTAGTAGCAAGGATCATGATGGTGGGGGAAAGTCTTAATGAGGAGTATTCCAACTGGTCTGGCTGCAGATACATATACATGGTCTCACCAATCTACAGGTGTAGATGAGAGATGGTAAGGTTGGTAAGAAGAATACACCTTATGACTGAACGTAAAGACTGAAAGCAGCTAGCCTGGCTCTGTCCAAATTTAACAAATAAGTAAGTAAGTAGTAAGTTTATTTATATAGCACTTATCACAGACAGAGTCACAAAGTGCTTCACAGGCCAAAATGATAAATACATTAAAATAATCATTAATAATAATAATCATTAAAAGCACAGTAAATCATAATAAAACACTTCCGCATAAGATACATAGTAATACAGTCGAGAATGTGGCTAAACTTTGACAACAAGCCTCTGGGAAGTCACTGCACCCTACCGTTGTTTGACAAGAAATAGTCCCAGCATGTAACTCCACCTAAAAGCCCAATTTGTTTTGTTTTTTACAATTCTTTGTAGTTTTTGAACATTGGAGAGAGCCGGTCTAGCTGTGTCCCCCTGCTTCAGGTCTTTGTGCTTAGCTAGGTCAATCACCTCCTGACTCCAGCTCTACACACGGACATAAGAGTGTGGTATCTATCTTCTCATCTCACTCTCGTAAAAGAAAGCAAATATGCGTATTTTCCCAAAATGCTGAACTGTTCCCTTAAATGTTTAAGTTGACTGGAGGACACAATTCTGGCTCTTGCCCAAATATGGCTGCCTGCTTTATCAAGGTTTGGTGTAGTTCAAATCAGGTCAAAGAGCTGAGTGTTGTGTAACATCAACATAACCTCCACCTCTCTCTGTCATGTCACAATTAACTTGACAGGATTCTGCTGCTACATGAGGCATCTGTCTCCAGATCTGCAGCTAGACCCTTCTCAATATTTGGTGCAAGGACTTTGCTTTCCCCACAGGAGTCTTCATCAGCCCCGATTGCACTGCGATTTGTTGGCAACGCTTGCAGGGTAATGTACAAATGAAGCTGCAGTCATATGTTGGCTTTGATCACTCTACATAAATGGAGTATGACATAACCTAGATAATGTACAGGCGTGTACAGAACTCATCTTTATCAGCTGCACTACAAACCCGGAGGATGCCTAAATGTGTTATTTCACTGACTCCAGATGTTTGGAAACGCTGGAATCAATGCAGACCAGATGGGCTTCTTTTTACCAGTGTGCTTCGGTGGTATGGCCAAAAACAAGCACCAAAACAACTGCAACATCACAGCTAAACCTGTAACTGCTACTAAACGAGCCATGATGAAACCTAGCCTAAACTTAGAACAAGCCTCTAAAAATGTTTTAAAAAGGGAAATGTGTCCCAGTACCATCTTTATGCAGTGTCCAGCTCGTAAAGTCTGCATCTGACGTGTATCCGCAGGTGTTGGACTCAAAGTTGCAGGAGCCTTGTAATAGCTGGTTGTGGGCTTGGATGGTGGCTTTGAGAAAGAAAATGAGAGAAGGGAGAAAATAAAGAGAGGGAATGGCAAGTATGAATCATTGCAACTGGCATTAACAGAAACATGCCCTCATGCACCAGCACTGGCACAACCATTAAAAAGTACTCACCAGCAAAAGTCAAGAGGTAGAATGCAAGCATTGCAGCTTTTACGTAAGTAACTCGACCCTAAGAGGAAATAAGTAGAGCAAAAGTAGGTATCCTGGTTGCATCCACAGTTGTAAAAAAAAAAAATATATATATATATAGGGAGTCGCAGGCAAAGTTTTGTTTTTGAAGAGTCCTCTTGTGTGTGTGTGTGTTGTCTGAGTGTCTCTCCAGCTCACAGACTGGCAGCACACTGCAGACGCTCGGCTGGAAAGTGTGTGTATGTGTGTGTGTGTCTGGATAGCAGAGCTTGGAGGAGGAGGAGGAGAGAGAAAGGTCTCAGAGGGAGAGAAGGAGGAGGAGGAGGAAGAAGGTGAGTGATGAGATAGTGGGAAGCCAGTGAGGGAGCAAGGGTAAAGAAGGAAAAGGGAGGAAGGGGGAAAGAGGGAGAGGAGGGGTGGCTAAAGTGGGAAAAATAGAAGTGGGAGCTGTGAGGAAGGGAGAATAAAGTAATATTAAAGAGTGGTTCTGGAAGAAAAGGAAGGAAGATGAAGAGTAAGATGATTTTTGATGCCCATTCTCTAATAATCTGCCTATGACTCTTTCAAACAATGTTGGGATTAACCCTGAATGCCCACTGAGCAAATCCCTTCAACCAGGTTCCCTACAGCAGGATGTTTTTGCAATGTGTTCAACAATCACATACAGTTTCAAAGTGGTTTCAAAGTGTTCACATACTTTGGGTGTATAATATCTATTATCAACATATTTTGTGTATTGTATGCTGAATTGAAAACATGCCTATAAAAGCCCATCTGGAGGTAATTGGGATGGTGGTTCACTGTTTAAGGAGATGCCTAAATACACAAGTGTTCTGAACTAACCTGCAGAGAGTCAAAACATTTTGCAACCATTGGAAATGTCTCTCCTGGCTTCAGCCTTCAGCAGGCATTCTGTATTTGTGAATATGAACATTACATGTGCACCTAACAAAAGTCTGCAGACATTCCCATGGAGTTTCCTTCAATTTAATTTAAATACAAATGAACCATGGACATTTGATACCACCACAACAAAGACTTAAAGGAATACACCACCATTTGTTGATATAGGGCCTATCACGGTCTCCCCTAGCTGTAGATAGGTGGGCCAATGCATTTTTTGGCTCAGTGCAAGTAATTAGGTAGTGTTTTTGTCTTTTGTTGCCTCACTTTTGCTCACAACATGCTCACCGGCAACATAGGATTCACTACGCTAAGCTAACTAGCGGCGGCGCTGCCGGTGTTGCACCGGACTAAAACAATGCATGCACAAAAAATGCGTTGGCCCACCTATCTACAGCCAGGGGAGACCGTGATAAGCCCTATTTCAACAAACTGTGGCGTATCCCTTTGATTATTGTTGGGAACAGGACTGGTTCACTCACTGTGTCCATAATTACATACAATATACAATATTTCTTTCATTAGCAATTGATAGATTTTTCCATCCATCCATCCATCTTCGTCCGCTTATCCGGTGTCGGGTCGCGGGGGGAGCAGTTCCAGCAGGGGACCCCAAACTTCCCTTTCCCGAGCAACATTAACCAGCTCCGACTGGGGGATCCCGAGGCGTTCCCAGGCCAGGTTGGAGATATAATCCCTCCACCTAGTCCTGGGTCTTCCCCGAGGCCTCCTCCCAGCTGGACGTGCCTGGAACACCTCCCTAGGGAGGCGCCCAGGGGGCATCCTTACCAGATGCCCGAACCACCTCAACTGGCTCCTTTCGACGCAAAGGAGCAGCGGCTCTACTCCGAGCTCCACACGGATGACTCACACGGATTCTCACCCTATCTCTAAGGGAGACGCCAGCCACCCTCCTGAGGAAACCCATTTCAGCCGCTTGTACCCTGGATCTCGTTCTTTCGGTCATGACCCAGCCTTCATGACCATAGGTGAGGGTAGGAACGAAAACTGACCGGTAGATCGAGAGCTTTGCCTTCTGGCTAAGCTCTCTTTTTTCCACAACGGTGCGATAGATTGAATGCAATACCGCACCCGCTGCGCCCGATTCTCCGACCAATCTCCCGCTCCATTGTCCCCTCACTCGCGAACACAACCCCAAGGTACTTGAACTCCTTCACTTGGGGTAAGGACTCATTCCCTACCTGGAGAAGGCATTCCATCGGTTTCCTGCTGAGAACCATGGCCTCAGATTTAGAGGTGCTGATCCTCATCCCAACCGCTTCACACTCGGTTGCGAACCGATCCAGTGAGTGCTGAAGGTCGCAGGCCGATGATGCCATCAGGACCACATCATCTGCAAAGAGCAGCGATGAGATCCCCAGCCCACCAAACTGCAACCCCTCCCCACCCCGACTACGCCTCGATATCCTATCCATAAATACTACAAACAGGATTGGTGACAAAGCGCAGCCCTGGCGGAGGCCAACCCTCACCTGAAACGAGTCCGACTTACTACCGAGAACCCGGACACAGCTCTCGCTTTGGTTGTACAGAGATTGGATGGCCCTGAGAAGAGACCCCCTCACCCCATACTCCCGCAGCACCTCCCACAGTATCTCCCGGGGGACCCGGTCATACGCCTTCTCCAAATCCACAAAACACATGTAGACCGGTTGGGCATACTCCCAGGCTCCCTCCAGGATCCTTGCGAGAGAAGAGCTGGTCCGTTGTTCCACGACCAGGACGGAATCCGCATTGTTCCTCCTCAACCCGAGGTTCGACTATCGGCCGAACCCTCCTTTCCAGCACCTTGGAGTAGACTTTACCAGGGAGGCTGAGAAGTGTGATACCCCTATAATTGGCACACACCCTCTGGTCCCCCTTTTTCTAAAGGGGAACCACCACCCCAGTCTGCCACTCCTTTGGCACCGTCCCAGACTTCCACGCAATGTTGAAAAGGCGTGTCAACCAGGACAGCCCCTCCACACCCAGAGCCTTGAGCATTTCTGGACGGATCTCATCAATCCCGGGGCTTTGCCACTGTGTAGTTGTTTGACTACATCAGTGACTTCCGCCTGGGAAATCGGCGACAATCCCCCATTATCCTCCAGCTCTGCCTCTAACATAGAGGGCGTATTAGTCGGATTCAGGAGTTCCTCAAAGTGCTCCTTCCACCGCCCTATTACCTCCTCAGTTGAGGTCAACAGTGTCCCATCCTTACTGTACACAGCTTGGATGGTTCCCCGCCCCCCCTCCTGAGGTGGCGAACAGTTTTCCAGAAGCACTTTGGTGCCGACCGAAAGTCCTTCTCCATGTCTTCTCCAAACTTCTCCCACACCCGCTGCTTTGCCTCTTTCACGGCAGAGGCTGCAGCCCTTCGGGCCCTTCGGTACCCTGCAACTGCCTCCGGAGTCCTCCGGGATAACATATCCCGGAAAGACTCCTTCTTCAGTCGGACGGCTTCCCTGACCACCGGTGTCCACCACGGTGTTCGTGGGTTACCGCCCCTTGAGGCACCTAAGACCCTAAGACCACAGCTCCTCGCCGCAGCTTCAGCAATGGAAACTTTGAACATTGTCCACTCGGGTTCAATGCCCCCAGCCTCCACAGGGATGCACGAAAAAGCTCCGCCCGGAGGTGTGAGTTGAAAGTCTGTTGGACAGGGGCCTCCTCCAGACGTTCCCAATTTACCCGCACTACACGTTTGGGCTTACCAGGTCTGTCCAGAGTCTTCCCCCACCCTCTGACCCAACTCATCACCAGATGGTGATCGGTTGACAGCTCTGCCCCTCTCTTCACCCGAGTGTCCAAAACATACGGCCTCAGATCAGATGAAACGATTATGAAATCGATCATTGACCTTCGGCCTAGGGTGCTCTGGTACCAGGTACACTTATGAGCATCCCTATGTTCGAACATGGTGTTCGTTATAGACAATCCATGACTAGCACAGAAGTCCAACAACAAACACCCACTCTGGTTTAGATCAGGAGGCCGTTCCTCCCAATCACGCCTCTCAGGTGTCTCCATCATTGCCCACGTGTGTGCGTTGAAGTCCCCCAGCAGAACAATGGAGTCCCCCCACTGGAGCCCCATGCAGGACTCCAGTCAAGGTCTCCAAGAAGGCCGAATACTCCGAACTCCTGTTTGGTGCATATGCACAAACAACAGTCAGAGTTTTCCCCCCCACAACCCGCAGGCGTAGGGAGGCGACCCTCTCGTCCACCGGGTAAACTCCAACACAGCGGCGCTCAGCCGGGGCTTGTGAGTATCCCCACACCCGCCCGGGCCTCACACCCTGGGCAACTCCGGAGAAGAAAAGAGTCCACCCCTATCCAGGAGTATGGTTCCAGAACCAAGACTGTGCGTGAGGTAAGCCCCACCAGATCTAACCGGTAGCGCCCACCTCCCGCACCAGTTCCGGCTCCTTCCCCACAGAGAGGTGACGTTCCCACGTCCCCAGAGCCAGCGTCTGCCGCCCGGGTCTGGTCCGTCGAGGCCCCTGACCTTCACTGCCACCCATGTGGCATCGCACCCGACCCCAACGGTTCCTCCCACAGGTGGTGGGCCCATGGGATGGAGAGGGAGTTGCCACGTAGCTTGTTCGGGCTGTGCCCGGCCGGGCTCCGTGGCAAACCCGCCACCAGGCGCTTCGCCCGACGAGCCCGCCGTCTGGGCCTGGCTCCAGACGGGGCCCCCGGGCTTCCTCTGGGCAGGGTCACTCCATCTCTGCTTAGCTTTTGCATTTGGGTTTTTGAACCATTCTTTGTCTGGCCCCTCACCTGAGACCACTTTGCCTTGGGAGACCCTACCAGGAGCACAAAGCTCCAGACAACACAGCCCTCAGGTTCACAGAGACACACAAACCTCTCCACCACGATAAGGTGATGGTTCACGGAGAGGAGATAGATTTTTATTTTTTTTAAATGGAATCCTGTGTCTTTGCAAAAGGGAGGTAGAGGAGAAAAGAATGTAGCATGCTGCTTACGTGAGACCGGGCTTTGTCGTAATGTTTTTTAGAGGGAGCCCTTTCATCCACATTTGGGATCCATCTGTCAGACCAGCTTTATATGCGTCCTTCTCTCCCTTTTTACAGTCGTCTTGTACACGGTCCATCATACCTTCCTTTCACCTTTTAGTTATCAAAAAGGTGTTGGTGTCATAAACACTTTCAGACGGGGAGATGAATTGTCCCCTGGTTGGTTAAGTCCGGAAAACCTCACTACAGCCGTTTGTTTTCTTTCTTCAGGAAACACTGAGGATCCGAGTGATGAGATAAGTGAGAGAAGATGACTCATAAAATGATCATTCTCATGTGTAAATGCAAACAATGCAAATGTTTTTTTGTCAAGCACAGTGAACAGAGAGAAGATAGTGAATAGTCTTGTTTGTGTTCAAAGGATTGCGCCCATGGATTTATGCATTTATTCAGTTCCAAGACAATTTTAGATTTCAACATGGTTTGAGTTTCCATCACTCATCTGTTTGATTTCCTGGTCGCCTGTGTAAACAACAAGAAAGAGCTTCAATAAATAACTGAAGCATGCCAGAATGTGTCATGTGCAGTGCATGCTTAAGTTATTGTTCATGACATGTTATCCTCAGTATGTGATTAGCTGCCAGAGGGCTCAGCAGGTTACAGCCCCTCTGGCCCTCCACCCTTCCTCTGGGAACACCAAAGACCACCGCCTCGGCTCAAGCCGCTTTCTACGTGAAAGTGTTTGAGCTGTATGTAAAGCTTGATTTGGACCTGCTCTGTTTTCAGGGGTTGGAGTGAACAGACTCATTTGTCGTTGTCATATTCGCAACTGAGATTTCTCTTTGAATAAATCTGTTTTTGCAGGACGAAATCTGTGTCAGATGCTGAGCGTTTACTCCATCTTTTCAGAGCACGAGTAACAGTTTATAATAATAATCACTTATAAGTATATATATATATATATATATATATATAGGACGATCATTTGCATCTTTTAATCAGCTACAACTAAAATATGGTTTACCCAAACACCATTTATTCAGATTCTTTCAAGTAAGAAATTATGTAAGAACACATCTTCCTCAGTTTGAGAACACAGGGCCAGATAAGTTGGATGACTGCCTAGGTGACTTAGGGAGGTCAGATCACAATATATCCTGTTCATATGATAAGTAGCAAGAGATAAGCCGCCCAACTACTGCCACTGTTAAAGGATTGGGAAAAGGAGTTGTGTACAAACATACAAAATGGGGCAAGAGTTTATCCACAAACGCACGTCATTGTCTAATACAGCTTAAAATCCTACATAGGCTACATTATTCCAAAGAAAGACTTCATAGGATCTTCCCTGAACTCTCTCCTCTGTGTGAAAAATGTGACACTTGGTGATTTACTTCATAGTTATTCTTTGTTGCAAAATACAAGGTTACTGGAGTGATGTCTGTAGTTTCATGTCTAAGATGTTAAATATTAAAATTGTTCCAGATCCAGTTTTAGTAATCTTAGGGATATCCACTGACACTGGCACAACAGCGCTTCTTGGCATATGGAATTCTCACTGCAAAGAAGTGTATCCTATTATTCTGGAAAAAGAAAGAGGGACCAACACTGAAGATATGGCTCATGTAGATGATGGACACACTCCACCTTGAGAGGATCCGGTTCATCTTTAAGGACCAACTAAAAGACTTTGAGAAAATTTGGGAACCTTTGGAATCTTATCTTACAGGACAAGCAGTATCCTGATCGCAGTCCGGGGTGGGTTATTGCGGGTAGGGATTAGGGTTTAGCGATTTTATTTTTTATTTACCTTCCTTTTCTTGTTTGTATACTGTAAAAAAAGAAGCACTGTAATTTTGTAACTTCATTTTTAAATTTAAGCTTCATAAAAATATTCGGAACAATAATCACTTATAAGTCATTTACTATGGAGACCCACAATGTTCCATATTAAATACATTAACAACACACAGTGAAAATATGTAATATAACCACGAAATTGTCAAATAATCAAATACATTTGTATAACTCAGCTCAGTATTATGAAACATTACTTCATCCTGCTTTTTTTATTTATTTATCTCGAGTGGTTTTTATTTCCCAGATGACCTTTTTTTTTCTTTGTCTTTGTCAATCAAAACAAGCAGGGCAGACAGACATTCACATTACTGGCTCTGCCCTGTAATTATAAATTGTACAACAAAGTTAAAATAACAAACACATTTACAATACTTGTAATTTTCTGAATTATATTAAAAAAAAAGTCCTTTTGTAACCATTTACTATCTTCATGTGGCTGCATTATAACAGGAAAAAAAGAGGAAAATGTACACTTTATCATATTTGTACAAGCTGAAATCATCCAGTTACCACATGTACTATGTCAATATGAGAGTCAATGAATAGCATCCTGACATACTTTGCTTTCTTATTAACTACAGTTAACATTTTGAGTTCAACAATCCTGTTTTATTGTGTTCTGTATCTTTATACCTTGCTTATACATGTGTTAGGCAAATTATTGTTATACAGCTTTATTTTGCATATTGCATATTATGCATATATAACTCTGCAATACTGCGATTGTATCAGGGTGGCCTTCACCAAGAGCAATTTTCATTACCCTCAGGGCTCATGTGCCCATGAACAATGCCCTTAACCCCCAACTGATCCAGTGGCCATGCTCAGTGGACAAAAGTTAAGACTATTTGTTGTACTGGACAGCTTCCAGGTGTGGAACTGTGTGAATGTGAACAGGGTGTTCCTAAAAAAATATATAAAACATTGCTCATAGTGGAACTTCCCTACATAAATAAAGGTGTTACATGTGTAATAGTCTTACAACAACGCTGGGTTATCGTCTTGTATGCATTTCTTTAAACCAATCACAACCGTCCTGGGCGGCACTAACCCCTGGGTGCAGCAACGTTGCCCTTGCAAAATAGATAGTGGAAGGGAAGGGACCGGGATGTCAGATGTCAGGCTTTATACCAGCAATCCTGCTGAAGAGTGCCACCTGCAGTCAGACTGAAAACAAAGCTTGGCTATCTCATGAACACATTGGAACCTGGAGTGTGCATTTTGATAGGCCAGGGGTTTTCTGCGTGATAAGAAATATCTCTGTAATGGCCTGCGATGAATCATTAATGTGCATTAATTCCAGTAATGGGTTCAGTCTGTGCTCACAACTAAAGACAAGACACGCACAGTATACCCTGCTCCATGTATGCACAGAGGGCCACAAATTATTGATGTCTTCTCTGGAAATAGACCAGCAGTGAATTGGACTAGTTCATTGGCATATAATATAGGCTATAGACATGACCTCAGATACATTCTGATGACCTGATTCTGCACGTTGCACTCATTGGCTCAGGACTTAAAATGTGTCACATTCAGCCAAAAGTTCCCAGACTGTAATCTATTGTACACAAGTGTGCAAGCTGTTTGTGTGGGATTCAATATGTGTGGCTGCAATGATAGCAATCACAGATTGGATGCTATGGTTACTACTCCACTATCACCATCCTCTGTCACATATTGTTGTCACGGTAACGGCTGCTCCGGTGGAAAGCCGCATGTGACTTGAGAATGTGTGACCGGGGCCCTATTGATCTGCTCTACCAGGCATTGAGTGGCACTGAAACGTGTCCGGATTATCATGCCAGAAGACCCGCAAACACCGCGCCCCTGCTTCAGATTTATCAGACATCTCTGCCTAATAACAAGACCAACAGGCCTGGAATGAAACAATTTTATATGATTTTTACAAGGAAGAGTAGAACCTTCCCACATACATTTGCATTTCAAATTAGAAAATCTTATTTTATTGAAACTGCTCCAACCTGTTAATTAATGTTTTCTGGTTAAAATAGTGTTAGCAGTTTCACCCACATAGGGAAGACCACAGTGTTTACATCTGATTAGATACACACAATTAGTGGACTTTGGATTGCCATGACATAGAGATTTGAAAACATAGTTATTATATTGATTTCGCAACCATGGGGCTGGAGAAATTCTCCATGCCCTCTCGGTCTAGGGTTATTAAGTGTTTTGAGTTTAGCTGTAACTAAGTGATCCTGCAGATTTTTATTTTTCCTGAACACTGCTATGAGGCTGCTATGTGATTCTGCAAAACTGAGTTCCCTGAAAATAGTTTTTTCAGTAAAACCCCAAAATGCATGTGTCAGTTATTCAACTGACACATGCATCTTGTCAACTGTAAATCTAATAGCTATCTGGACAACTCAATGAAATGCTATGCTACTTCTATCACATATTTTTCAATGACTCCTCCATCCAGCCTGAAGGAAAAATATTCCACCTGCTGCTGAATAAAAAATGTTGTATCCCAAGTTGCAACTCTTTTGTTCAGCCGAACAAAGACGTAACCTGCTATTACAGGTTAATTTATTTATATTCATCTAATTTTAAATCATTTTATCGTTTCAAGTGTTTACAGGCTATTTTTCCCCAAACTATTGGAATGTGTATCACATACGAATCAAGGGTGCCAGAATCCATAGGCAGACATTTTGAAATGTCACACTAGGAAAAGCACAAGTGTTAATTTGAATATTCAATTGTTCCAGTTAGATCAAATGCACTCTGTAAGGCCTAAGTTATAAATATTATAAAGTAGCCTAAGACATAAAATGTCAATAAAAAAATGGTAAAATAAAAAAGCAAAAGGCATAGTAACCTCACTCTCTCAAAATACTTATTGAACATGATAAATTACATGTGTAAACATTTATTTTTTATTAGCTTAAGAAACTTAATGTCAAATCAGTGTTGAATTACTTTTTCCATGAATGGAAAGGACGAGGATATATGTCACTTCCGGCGGCAATATTCAGCAGGACCGATTTTGCCTCTTTTCTTTTCAAGTTCATAGCCAGTGGAATATTTGTTGTTTGAGCTGGAGAGTCTTTGAGGAAGCAGGCAATGTTCTCAAAACGGAGGCAAGTGTTATTAAACGACCTTTTGTAAATGTTTAAAATAAAATATTATTGTCTAACTTTCCTCCTCTGCGGCGCCATCGAGGAAAGTCTGGCAATGCCTGACTACACTTTAGCAGGTGTTAGCTTGTCGGGGCTTAATAGTTGTTGTTAAGAATGTGCTCAATGCCAGTGGACGTTAACAATGTTTTTGTTTAGCTAACGTTATACATGTGAAAACGCTGCTTGTGCATAAACTAGAGCTGGCGGGATACCAGTTTTTCTAATTGTTCGGCTCTTTCAGGTGTTTCAGTAATTCAGGAACATGTGATAAGACCAGGAAGATCCGCAGGCAGATAACAGCGACGCCACCGACCGACCGTGGGAATACTCCGCTAACGGTGGTGTTGCAGCAGGCGGGCAGAGGCACAGCAGCACTTTGCAGGCTGTTGCTGATGGAGTTAGCTGGGATGAGGCTACACTCATGGCCGTAAAGAACACCACCAGCGTCAGCAGTGTTTGTATAAAGGCGTTCTGTGCATCGCTAATCCGCTCTGATGTCACGGTGCAGAAGGAGGGGCTGAGCTCTCCGCTTTAATCCGTACAAATTGTCGGGAGGGACAAGCCGAGCGAGCGGGCACGAGAACAGTGGCGATGTGTACTGCAGCAGCCGGACCCGGGCCTCTCCTCCTCTGACATGCAGGTAAATGAATAGATGTCATGTCCAGCAGCCGATGACGGGAAGCCGGGTTTAGTGTGGGGCGGGGGAAGCCGGAATGAGAATGTGTTCAGGTCGTTTTCTGATGGCGGATTCGACACCTGCAGAGATTTAATCTGGACCGTCAGGAGGGAAAGGGGCATTTAGACAGGTGACAGTTTGCTGCACTTCCACCCCCCGAACAGATGGCAGGCGTTTGAGGCATTATAGAGATGCAGTGATAGACCCTGTGAATTTGATTCCCAGGATATACTGTACGTGCTTCTTATCCAGAATAACAACATGATCATTTATGAATTGGGCACTTCGGCTCTTTGAAATGCGGGGGCGCAGGGCTAACTGATGATAAGCACCAATCCCAAAAAGAAGGCTTTTGCCACTTTTAACATAATACAATCGTTCAAGGCCGTGGGGGGATTTAAGAAGCCAGTGAGCCTTCAAAATAAAAGCACTTGCCAATTTGGCACTTGTTCATGGATTAATCTTCTCCCTCTGGTGCAACGGCCTAGTCTACATGTAAACACAATGTAAGTAATTCGACTACCGTGTGTGTGTGTGTGTGTGTGTGTGTGTGTGTGTGTGTGTGTGTGTGTGTGTGTGTGTGTGTGTGTGTGCGAGGATGAATCATGCTGTCAGGAATAGAAAGATAAGGCGAATCCTCTAAAGTGAAGACAGTGGCAGCTAATGATTATTTTCATTATCGGCCAATCTGCCAGGCATTTTCTAGATCAATGGTACAGTATGGGTCCATTAAATGTCAGGAAATAGAAAAATGCCTGTCACAGTTTCCCAGAGCCCGTGGTGATGTCTTGAAAAATTGCTTGTTTTGTAAACTTGCATAATTCAAAAAAGAATAATGTTTGCCTTATTTGCTTGAAATATGTAAACTGAATCGACAATTGTTTTAATGGTTGGTTCAGAATTTTGGACATAGGACCTCATTTCCAAGTTACCCAGTGTGTTATTTATCAGTGGAGACAGTTTTCAACACTTTTCATCCAGTCCTTCTAGTTGCAGAGTTCGCTGGTGCTAGGCTAGCGCCAGTCAACCGTATCTGCTAGCCTGCCATTAAAAGCAGTCTTACACACTCCACAGTACACCCGAGGCAAATAAATTATAACGCCAGACTATCGATGTAAATGTCTGTTGATAAAATAATGTTAGAAATAAAACTACCCTTGCATTTCAATGATCGATCGATACAAGGAATTTATAAGCTTGTAGGCATACAATTCAGGTGGCTCGAACAATTTGGAACCGGTTCTCTGTTTTCTGATCTTATTTGATTGTTGGGGGTAAGTAAAATGAACTGTCTGGTCTAGTCAGACCCAACATATCAACACATTATTGGCATTGCCTAGAGCTTTGTGACATTTTAATAGACTACGTGGTTCTATATCATTTGTTAATAAAATAAATGACATGTACACAGATAATGAAAATATTTGGCTGCATCCGAAATGCTGTCAAAAATATTATTTGCTTCACATAGTCATTTAAGGCCTGATTTTAGGCATAACATGGAGAAAGTTATAGGCTAGTGAATAGATGTAATCAGTCCTTGGGTTGAGATGTATAGCACACGTTTGTTGTTGTCAGAGTGTGCTTGTCTGACTCGGCCAGTATAAGATCAGTAAGTTAATGGGCTAGTAAATCCCCCACCCTGCGGCTTTCACTGCAGCCTGACAGATGGAAGCTCACAGCTCTACAGGCCTGGACGTTTCATTGCCCTGCTGCCAGTGCCATCTGTGACCCCCCCCCCCCGTGTGTCACCCAATCATTGCCGTCCAGTCCTAAACTCCAGGCAGAGAGGTACATTAGCCACCCTGGGAGTCCACCCTCGCTCCTGCTGCGTCCCTTCATGTTCCCTCCTTGGCAGTTGTGGTTTGTGCTCAGATTACAGGATCCACATTAACCTTTTGAACCTACGCGTCTTCTCTCTGTCCACTTTTTCAAAGTCTAGAATTTATATATCTACACATGTAAGATGACAACCACATCAGAGCTGCAGTAATTGACAGTTTATCATTAGTTTACTAAGGTTACAAGAAACCACCTCGCAGGAATGCAATCAAATCAATTGTAAACAAGTCGATAAAGTGAAGTCATGAGATGAAAGCAAGAATGAAAATTCAAAAGGATCCAGTATTCACTTATAAAGCATGTTAAGAATCAAATTTCATTAGCAGTTCTTTCAAGATTTCCTCACAAAAACAATTTGAACAAAAACAAAAGTCACATCTTCAAGCAAAAGAATAAGGGGAACACTTGAGATAATTCTTCCAGAAATTTGTAATAATCCCAATATGAAAACAACAATAATGGTTTGTCTACAGTAGTTAAGATGTTCAGCACCCGTTCAGTACAGAGTTGATTTAAGGAGAAAAATGTAGATGTCTCATGTATACAATCACATATTTATGGATTCCTCTGATCGTTAAGGTCCGATAAATAACTTATGAAAGCAGCTTCGGTGAAACATGGAGTAGCAATAATGAGAAATGCTTGTAAGCTTTCATGTAGGTCAGCCTTAGCCTTTTCCTTTTTTTAAATACGGCTGTACAGTTGTCTCCATTGGTGACCTTTTCTGGAAGCAGTTTATTATTCCTGAAGCATAGTAGAATTGCATTGTTGTGTCCTCCAGCGTGTTGACCTCAGACACGGGGAATCCTGGGATAACTGATGGGTACCCTGATAGTCCCGTCATATTAAATACATATCCAAACTGGGATTCTTACTCACAGAGGGCATTTATTATTCAGATCGCTGCCCTATCCGTCTCTCTCCGTCAGGTCTTATCTGATACCAGAGAGATGTCCCTCCTTGCCCCTCTGCCCTGCCTCATCCTCTTCGTCCTTCTTTTCTTCCTGTCCTGTGCCATGTGCCAGCTGCTGGTGAATGGATGAATGTGGTACAGATTATTTTTTTTTTACAATATATTTTATTAATTTTAAACAAACAACAAACCAACAAGCCCAGCTATTACCAACATACAAAACAGGGGGAAATCATTCACACACACAAATTGCACACCGCATGTCACATCACATAACCTACATTATTGTTTACAACAAAACACAAAAAAAAAATTTTCAAAAGAGTTTGACTTATTGGTGAAGACAAAATGTGGTCTCCCATCCTGCAGCAAACCAGCAAGATCACCAGGAAGGTAATCAAGAAAAGGTTGCCAGATATTATAAAACAAGTTGGTATTGCCCCTTAGTGTGGCACTGAGGCGTTCCAGAGGAAAAACCTTAACCTTAACACAACGCCTTGCTAAAAGTAAGAGTTTACCCAGTAACAATAGTTGCCCTGCAGATAGAGAGAGCTGCTCTAGATGTAGATTCAGAAGGAACAAGACTGGTTCTGATTTAACTGTTTTGTGAAAAATTGAACTTAGCTCCTGAGAAATATTCCTCCAATACCTGAGTATTAAGGGACAATGCCAAATACAATGATAGTAGGTCCCTACTTCTTTCTTACACTTCCTACAGAGGGGAGAGACTTGGGGGTTAATCTTGTTTGGAAAATGAGGAGTGCGCTGCAATCTATGCAATATCCTGTACTGACTCTCTCTAAGTCTATTACACGTAAACAGTTTCTTAACAGATTCTAATGCATCTGACCAGATATCAGTATCAAGATCAACCTCCAAATCCTTTTCCCATGACTCCCTGTTTTTGTTAACATTGGCACAATTAAGAGAGTACAGTTTTTCATAAAAAAGTGAAATAAATTTTCTGTTATTGGAAGCGATTGAATTAAAAGTAAGGAGGAGGCCAACAATTGGATTCTCTATTGATTGGTCTGTTGGAAGTACAAGATTGGACTGTACCAAATGTCTAACCTGAAGAAAGCCAAAAAAGTGGCTGTGTGGTAGTTGGTATTTATTCTGAAGTTGTGAAAATGACATAAAATTACCGTTTTCAAATAAATTACCCACAAATCTTATGGTGCTTTTCCATTACATGGTACCTACTCGCCTCGCCTCGACTCTACTCGCCTTTTTTGGTTTTCCATTACGAAAAAAAGTACCTGGTACCTGTTAACAGGTACTTTTTTTAGTACCTGCTCAGTCGAGGTTCCAAGCGAGCTGAGGCGAGCCGAGAAGGTGACGTGAAACCCTGCAGGCTGCTGATTGGTCGGAAAGAAGCGTCACTGATCACTGCATTGCTAGCGAGAGACGGCATTTTTAAATAGTTTAGCCAGTGGTGTTTTTTTGCTGCCGGAGGCTCCACGCAGAGCTTTCTCCGTAGCATACAAGTGGCCTGATGGTTATACTGGTGCGCTGGTATGTGCATGTGTGATGTGTGTGTGTCGAGTCGCCGTATGTGTGTGTGTGGGGAGCTAGTGAGCGAGGGAGAAGTGAGAGAGTGACGGCAATTATCTCCGCAGCGAGTAGCGACTCTAGGGTCATATATATGGGGTTCCCTCCTGGTGGAGAAAATGATTGAGCCAGCCTGATATTATGCATGCATGACAGGCCCAGTTATAATACAAAAAATTGGGAAGGGCTTGACCCCCTCTGTTAACGGGTAATTGTAAAGTCTTCATCTTTAATCTAGGTCTCTTTCCGTGCCATATGAAATTTGAGAGAGCTCTTTCTATACCTAAAAATGCCCTTCCAGTGATCCTAAGTGGTAGCATTTGCATTGGATATAATATTCTGGGAAGCATGTTCATCTTCATCAGGCTGATCCTGCCCATCCATGACAGAGGGAGATCGAACCATCTTTCAAGATCACATTTAACCGCTGTCAAAGTTGGCTTAAAATTCAACTTATACAATTCTTCAACCTTAGCTGATACTCTGACGCCCAGGTAAACAAAGCCAGCACTCGACCATCTAAATGGAAAATTGACAAGGGTTGCACGGTCTCCAAAGTCACCCAGTGGCAAGGCCTCTGACTTGTCATAATTAATTTTGTACCCTGAAATTTGACCAAATTGACATATAATTGCTAACAAAATGGGTATAGAATACTCTAGTGTGGTAATAAACAGTAATATGTCATCAGCATAAAGCGATATTTTGTATTCAATGTCTCCTAAACTTACACCGGACAGCCCATTGTGATTCCTAATAGTCTCAGCAAGTGGTTCGATAGCAAGTACAAATAAAAGCGGTGAGAGGGGACAGCCCTGACGTGTACCTCTACTCAAGGGAAAAATATCAGACACCGAACCATTTAGCATGACCCGGGCAGCAGGAGACCTGTATAGAAGCTTAACCCACTGAATAAAATCCGAGCCCAACCCAAATTTATCAAGAACATCGAAAAGGTACTCCCACTCTACCCGGTCAAATGCTTTTTTCAGCGTCTAATGAGACTGCCAGGACCCTCTTCTTTGTACTATGTGCAAATTGTATTATGTTTAGGAGCCTTCCAACATTAGAGACAGAATATCTATTTTTGACAAATCCAGTCTGGTCTGGTCTAATTAGGACAGGTAGCATCTCCTCTAGTCTTCTAGCCAGGAGTTTTGATAATATTTTGCAGTCAACACCAAGCAAACTTATTGGTCTATAAGACCTGCAACAATCAGAAGGTTTGTCTTTTTTTTTTAAATCCGAGAGATGTGGGCCAGATTTAAAGTTGGTGGAAGCGTGCCTCTTTCAAACGATTTAGTAAACATGTTAGTCAGGGGTCCAACCACCAGCTTGATCATCTTTTTATAAAATTCAGGCCCGAATCCATCCGGACCCGGGGCTTTCCCACTCTGTAGCGATTTAATGGTCTCTGTAACTTCTTGTGCTGTAATTGGTCTACATAAGTCATTTCTACAATCTTCAGTTAAGGTGGGAAGATGAATTCCATCAAAAAATCTTTTTCTCTGCTCTGAGGTGTTTTGGCATTCGGAGGAATATAGTTCTTGATAAAACTCCTTCAAAATTTTGCATATGGTTTTGGTTTCGAAATGCTCTGTGCCTTTACTATCCCTAAGCGATGGTATTACATGAGGCCCTGTCTGGCCCCTGGCTAGTCGAGCCAGGAGCCTCCCAGGTTTATTGCCAGATTCGAATAATCTATGCTTAGCAAAAAAGATGTCCGATTCTGCTTTTTGAGACAAAAGTTGGTCTAGGGCAGAGCGGGTTGCTTCTAATTTCTTAAGTATAGATAAGGCGGTGGTCTTGATGTCCCTATCCAGAGCTATAATTTGTTATTGTTATTTATTTGTTTTGCCAGTGTACTTTTTCTCTTTGCAGCCGTATAGGAAATTATGGCTCCCCTCAGGAAGGCCTTGCCAGTTTCCCATAGAGTAGACGCAGAGATCTCAGGTGAATCATTTGTTGAAATGAAAAGGTCCCATTGTGATTCCAAGTATGTTAAAAATGCGGGGTCACTTAGAAGGGAAGGATTTAAACACCAGTGTCTAGATAGGGGGTTATAGTAAGGTGGCATGAGCTCTATAGAGACCGATGAATGGTCTGAGAGGGCACATGGATTAATGGAGCAGGCTGTAGTCTTGTCTAGGGTTAACCTCGAGACAAAAAAATAATCAATTCTCGAAAAAGAATGATGAGGGCTAGAGAAAAATGTGAAGTCTTTATCTTGTGGGTTAATTACCCTCCATGCATCAAATAGAACCAAATCTGAACAGAGCCCCTTTGTAGCTTGGGCCATTTTAGTGGGGGTAGGGTTTTAGGTGGGCTGTGGTCCATTTCTGGGGCCAAAACGCAGTTGAAATCCCCTCCAAGTTTGACATATGGAGGGCAACTTGAGGAGATGTCAGCCAATAACTTAGAATAAAACGAGCTGTCAAATGTATTGGGGGCATAGACGCATCCTATGAGAACACGTTCTCCATACAGACACCCAACAACAGCAACATACCTTCCTTCAGTATCTTGTATGACTTTATCAAGTGTAAATGTAAGATTTTTATGTATAAGTATTGCTACTCCCCTACTCTTTGAGTTAAATGAAGAATAATAAATTTGGCCGACCCAGTCCCGCTTTAGTTTCAAGTGTTCCAGATCAGTGAGGTGGGTCTTTTGTAATAGTGCCACTTGTACCTTATCTTTTTTGAGCATGGAGAGAATTTTCCGCCGCTTCACCACATGATTAATACCCTTGACATTCAGTGTAATAATTTTTGTGTTACTCATGATGTGAACTACTTACCAGGTAGCAAGTGAAAGTGATCCGTTTAGGGTAGATAAAACATAATAAATATATATATATATATATATATATATATATATAAAAAAAAAGGGGGACAGTGCAATTCACACTTGTTGGGCAGATAAACTGTGCTGGGATAAACATGCCCATCTCCAACAGACGGGAGAACGTCAGAACTCTGAGAAAACTAAGTAAACAAAAGCAAAAACAAAAAGCTACCCAATGGGTAGTGTTGTAAGAGCACATGCTGCTGAAAGGAGTAATCGCTTCTGGAAAACAAAACAGTTTCCATATCTCACTCCCACCCCCACAACATAAAATTAACAAGCACATTATTATTCTGATCAGCCAGATCAGCAAAAAGCTCCTGTAGCTACAATATTATCAGTAACCGCAAATCCCTCATATCTTAATAGAGGAAGAAACACAGTTGAGCCAACTCGACTCTGAACCCATTTAAATTCTCCTGCTGACTGTTTTAGTTCGCTGTAATAATAGTTTTAGAATATACAGTCTTCTGCATATATATAATAAAACTTACTCAGTCCTTAGTGAACCAGCAGATGAGAGTCACAGACCGGAGTCATCTTCTGACTCTATTCCAGCGTATTGAGAAAGTTTTCTGCACACCTCCGTGTTTCAAATTTGTGCTCCGTACCATTGTGGTTCACGGAGAGTGTAGCCGGGAATCGCATGCTGAAACGGATACTTTTGTCAATAAGGGCTTGACATACGCCGTTGAAGGCGCGACGTCTCTCTCGAACCGCAGTAGACAGGTCCTGGTGAATAAAAATCTTCTTGCCTTTGTACTCCAGGTTCTGCTTCGCCCTCATCGCTGCCATTATCCTGGGTTTGTCTCTGGAGTTGTGAAGCTTAATAATCACTGGACGAGGACGCGCTTCCCGTGGTCCCAAGCTGCGGTGTGCCCGGTCGATCTTGATATGGCTTTTAGTACCGGGGCTACCCTCTAAGCCGAGTACGGTCGGAAGCCAAGATTCAAAGAACTGTATAGGACGTTTCCCCTCCGTGCCCTCTTCCAGGTTGAGGATACGGATATTGTCCCGCCTGCTCCGGTTCTCCATATCATCCATGCTATCTGCCATTATCTTAATTTTCTTCTCTGCTTCGGTGACTCTTAGCTCCAACCCTGCCACTGTGTCTTCCACATCCGAAACTCGCTGCTCCGCCGCGGTGATGCCTTTGGACTGGCTCTCTAAAGTTGAGGAGATTTTTTCTAGAGTCTCTGAGAATTTAGAGAGCTTTTCGTCCATGGCGTTAGTAAAACTTTGGGTTACCTCGCGGATCAGAGTCGTGGTGTCCACAATAAGCGGAGGCCCATCGTCTTGTAATTGAGAGTCGCTAGCTAAGCTAGCGTTAGCAGCTGAAACATTTGTCAACTTCCGTGACTGAATTTTCGTCTGTTTCGACATGGTTAATCACCAGCAAAGTTCACTTGTTTGTTGCCACTTATGTAGTTGCTATTTTAGGCTAAGAGGGGTGTAGTAAATTGCAGGAAATCTAGCTAATGTGTGGGAGCGGGAGCCAGTCATGGTCACGTGCCCTCCCGGATTTAGGTTTTTACTATTGGCAATATAGAGACAGGGAGTCCCCAGCCTGATACCCAACATCCCAGTAGTGTTTCCTTTTTATGTACTTTTTTCTTTTACGGCTATGTTCAATTAAGTTTTAATTCAGTCAATTTGTGGAAATAGCCTACAAACATTTGCAAACAACTGCAGTTGAAAAAGAACGAAAAACATCTTTAATTGACCACATTAAGTTTCAACGCAAAGCAAATGCCCAATGACGTTGCCAACAGGGCTGTCCTCGACTAAAGACATTTTTTTTCGACTAACACTCATACGATTTTGTTGACAATTAGTTCATTTTATAGACAGATCTGTAAAACTGAGTTTCTCCACAAAGAACCATGCAGAAGCACCACTTTAAATCTTGTGTTTACCAGAGATGTGCTCATATGGTTTTCGGAAATAAATCATTCAGCATGAAAAAAAAAGAGGATATAAAATGACTAATTGGGAGGAGGCAGCCCTAGTTTCCATAATGACATTTTGCATTCAATGCTACTTTTGAATACTGATTAATATGGAAACATTTCGGCCTGTATTTAAAAAAAGTATTAATGTTCAATATCTAGGCCCTAATAATGATTCTGTTTTACATGTTAACTTTCCTTGGACCTCTTATGTGTGTAAATTAGGCTTTTTCTGTTTATATCCCGTCTCCGTCTCTTCCAGGCTGTGCTATGAGCGGGGCTTTCTTGGAGATAAGGGGGAGCATGTTCTGAAAATTGGAGTCGTATCACACCCCAGCCATGAGCCAAAGGTATCAGGAAGAGGCAGGCGAGGAGCACAAGGTGGCTCCGAGGAGCAGGCAGCCCAACGGGACGTCTCTCGGGGAACCTCCTGTACGTCGGTCCTGGAGGCCGTGTCAAATGGTCAACCAGGATGGGGAAGTGAATCCCCATCATCATCACCATCATCATCAGCCTCCTCACCAACACCAACCACCCACAGGTCGCGGACCCAATCGGCATCGCCGGCGGCCTCCATCAGGGCAGGGCCAGGCTCAGAGTCCTGGTCTGGGCCCGGTGCCAGCTCCTTCCAGGCCAGACGGGGACGAGAGCCGAGACACTGAGCCCCGTCCCGTCCAGCAACCCCGCCCTGCTGTCACGCGTTACCGCCGTCATGGCGACCCTAACCCCAGACTCAGAGGGCACAGACCGAGGCAACCAGTCAGAGAAATGCAGGACTCTTTGCCTGTTGCGGATGAGAGAGAGGGTCCAGCAGAGGTGCAGGTACAGCAACGCTCATCAGACGATCCTGTAACTGACCAATTGCAGGACAGGGGCTCTCCTCACCTGACTCCCGTTGCCGTTATCACCCCCACCCACCTCTCAACTGGTCCTGCAACCCAAAACATGCAACTTCACCCCCAACACACGCCGCCTGCTGAGGCAGAAGAGGACCTCCAGGAGTGTAAAGTACAGTGTGAAGAGGAATCGGAGGAAGTTAAGGAGAATGATAAAGATCAAGAACAGGCGGGGGATGATGAAGACCATCGCCCAACCCCAGGTCACTCCAGCTGCGGCCGTAACGACGTGCAGACAGTCGATGACAGAGCAGAGGAAGGTGCAGAGAGAGTAGAGGAGGATCAGGAAGAAGCGATGGAGGATATCGCGGAGGACATAGCAGCTCAGGGAAGTGAAATCACTGATCTCTGCTCTGACACGGAGAGCGCCGCCTCGCTTAGTATGGACGCACCTCTCCACAGCCCGCCGCCACTCCGGTCACCAACTCCTCCTTCGTCCCCGGAGGTTCCACCTTTCCCCCAGCTGGACCACTTCAGTGAGGACACCAGCATGAGCCCTGTGCCCGACAACGACCTGCTGCCTGAAGATGAAGATGATGATTGCTCTGAGTCGTGCTCGCTGTCTCACTTTACTTCCCGTTCTGACTCCTATCCGAAAACCTATGCAGACTTTTATACAGAGTCCCACCAAAAGTCGTACCCAGAGCCTGTCTACAAGTCGTACTCGGAGCCCAAATCCCATCCTAACTCTTTTCCTGAGCCCCTTAAGACCTCCTACCCCGAGTTACACAGAGAACCTCGCAGGCAATCTGGTTGGAGGACTGAGACTAATGAGGCCCAGCAGGAGTCCCGCCAAGAGCCCTTTACCAGCCATAGACAGGAGAATGTACAAAAAGGGGCGCCAAGCTCCCCCACCAGGGGCTCCCACTATGCACCAAGGCAGGGCAGAGAGCGCGGCTCACATCACTCCCCTCTGGACCGCTCTGTTGGCTGCCGGCTGCACCACTATGACGGACAGTCTGACAGCGAGGGGGACAGCGCCGATCAAAGTCCCGTTCCCAAAAGTCGCAGGCAGACGCCCAGACAAGCAGAAACCCTGGCCAAGAGCCCCTCTTCTGGGCAGAGCAACTCAGGAGAGCGGAGTGCAGTAAGTCTCCAAGTGGAAGAAGGTTCAAGCGGCTCAGGAGACGCCATCAGCCTGGCGATTAAAGACATTAAGGAGGCGATTGAGGAGGTGAAGACTAAGACTGTGCGCTCCCCCTACACACCTGACCAGCCTGTGGAGCCCATCTGGGTGATGAGGCAGGAGGTCAGCCCCACAGAGGAGGTATACCCACTGCCGACTACAGCTGAACATGTAAGTATGACTAAAGTCATCCTTAAAGCGTACAGCTTTTCTTTTTAATGTAAGCTGTATCTCCAAAGGACTCGCAGCCGCATGTGCTCCTGTTAAAATTGTTTACATTTCAAAACAAAATTGGCTCATCAGAACAGTTTTGCTTAGCCTACACTGTAGCTGATGTTGCACTTTCTTCATTGCGTAATAAATTAGATATTTGGAAATGGGAGCAGTGTGGCTTTGGAGGATACAATCAGGGTAACAGTTCTTTGGACTCCGCACCTCCTGGAAAAAAATAGATTCTTTAAGAAGAGAAAATTGGTTTCCACAGTTTAAATTGCATGTTACGCAATGTTATGTTTTAACGGTGGTTAAATTAGCAAAAGTGGATTTGTACATGCCCTAAATGCAGCTACAGACACAGAAATTGCACATCCTAAGGAAAGCTCATTGTGGGACTGGCTCTAGTGGCTGTAATTCTGCACCAAGGCTGAATTTCGGGAAAGAGACTTCAGATACAGTGTTAGGGGACCACTGAGGTCTATATAAAAGCATCCAAAGAGTACCGTGTCATGGGACCATTAAGCCTGTGCTGATAAGTGACATTGCTCAAGGAGTTTGGTCTGCAGTGTTGCAATAATTAAATTAGATTTTTATTGCTTTCGGGAAGTTTTACAGCAACATTTCATTTTGTGTTACTTGGATTAATGCCCAAATCCTGAATCATGTATCGTCTGAATAAGGTGTCAACTGAGTTGCTGTAGATGCATTGCAGTTTTAAAAGGAGTATATACAAAAACACTTTTCCTTCTCTCAGTCTTCTCCTCACTCCCCCGGTCAGTCGGCGTCTGAGTCTCCATCCCGCTACGCCTCAGTCACAGTTCGGGAGCCGGTCAGTCCGCTGAGAGTTGAGTCAGCCAGAGCACTTCATCCTCAACATTATCCCCAACAGCAGCCCCAACACAGCCATCACCCCCACCACGGCCACCATTCACAGCAGAGGGACACGGCGAGGCCGCCGCAGGCATACACACAGCCGCAACCCTACGCACACATGCCGCCTAATCCGCATCACCAACGTCAACATCAGCATCAACAACCGAATCAACATCATCAGGAGCTTCCAGCTCAGCGGCCGCGGCCTCAAGTTCAGCCACAGGCTCAAGTTCAGCCACAGCCTCCTCCACAGCAGCCCACTCTCCAGGAGGTGAGCCATAAAATATAGAAAGGCAGGCATCTTTTACAAGGCGTTAATCTGCCAGCAGCAGAATGGCTGGCAGCAGTAAAAGTCTTAGAAGCAGAATTTCAATGAGAGACCTGTATGTGAGTAGAAATAATAAGGATGGTGATGGAGGTTTCCCTTTTTGTGCCTTCTCAGCTTCGCAGATCTCTTCCTTCATTTCCAACATTTGTGGACGGTGAGTGGACTCTCATACAAAAATCCTAATGTTATTCTCAGCTCCATCTCCATTCTTTTCATCTGTTGACATAAAGATGAATATTACATGTTACAATCCCTTACGTTTAATTTCTTTTATGGTCATGGCTGTGTTCTCAAAAAATTTATCTACAGTATCTCACAGAAGTGAGTACACACCTCACATTTTAGTAAATATTTCATTATATCTTTTTGGGACAACACTGAAGAAATTACACTTTGCTACAATGTAAAGTATTACGTTTACAGCTTGTATAACAGTGTAAATGTGCTGTCGCTTCAAAATAACTCAACACACAGCCATTAATGTCTAAACTGCTGGCAACTGTTTATTTTAAGGGTGGGTTAAAACGAGGGCTTTGTTCTTTACTCAGTAGCTGTATTCCTGTATGTTGTATGTGCCCCGAGGAAACTTAATAAAGATATGTTAAAAAAAAAAAAAAAAAAACTGCTGGCAACAAACGTGAGTACACCCCTATGTTAAATTCCCATAGAGGCAGGCAGATTTTTATTTTTAAAGGCCAGTTATTTCATGGATCCAGGATACTATGCATCTTGATAAAGTTCCCTTGGCCTTAGAAATTAAAATAGCCCCCCATCATCACCACATACCCTTCACCATATCTAGAGATTGGCATGGTTTTATTTCAGTTTGTCTAATAGTTGGTTTGATTTGGATTGAGAGCTGATTTTATGGAAAGTACCCCATGCCCATTCTATGGGAATGTACACTTAATACTTTACATTGTAGCAAAGTTTTTTCAGTGTTGTCCCATTAAAAGATATAATGTATATATTTAATAAATGTGAGGGGTGTACTCACTTTTGTGAGATACTGTATATTGTAGATGTTGTGTATAGTATTTTTTTTTTTTTTTTTTTTTTGATCATTGCCATATCTTCACTTTATAATCTGTATGTAGTATGTTTGTGTGCCAGTATGTTATATGCATTTGTGTGTAAATGTGCCTAACGAGTGCATGTGGTTTATGCAGTCCCGGGACCATGCGACCCCGAAGACCTTATCGACGGCATCATCTTTGCAGCGACCTACCTGGGCTGCACCCACCTGCTCTCAGAGAGGACGCCCACAAAGAGCGCCCGCATGCAGCAGGCACAGGAGGCCATGAACAGAGTCCGGGTGAGTGCAGGCTCCAGCTTATTTGATTTCATCCTGCAGTCATATCGTAGTGGAGGAAGAACAATGGGTTTCGGGTCCGAGATCACTCCATCGTTCGCTCACTATTTTCTTAATAGTCTCGTGTTGTCAGACCTTCCCCCACAGCGCTGCGGAGGAGGGTCTGACTAGTGCACACAGCATTCCGGGATGGGAGAAAAAAATGCTCTGGTTTATTGGCATTTCTCCATGCTAATCACAATCATCTTGGGCGGTGCCAAGCGCCAGATGGAGCCACTGTGCCGCTGCAAAATAGCCTCGGTGTTTTGGTGGAACATGTGTACGTTCAAAGGTGGAGCTCTCAGGATGGCTGCTAATAATAATAATAATAATAATAATAATAATAATAATAATCGTTTTGTCATCGCATTGTAGCCGGAATCTAATCAAATCGTGAGGTGCCTAGAGATTCCCCAGTAAATGGGGAGAGATTTCAGACACAGCCTCTTTCTTGACAACATGGTCACGTTCAAGAATCTCCCAACAATACCCAATGTTTTGTTTTTAATCACACTGGTACATTATTTCTCTCTGTTGAACTTCTCCAATTCAAAAGCTAAATATTGATCTATACCTTTTTTATATATTGGCATAGAACATTTTTTTACAAGTTCAGTGCTCTGGCGATAAAAAGTAAACGGTTTCTTCTTATGCCAGCCCAAAAAATTCCAAATACATCAGGCTGAATTTGGGTGAAACAAGTGAATGTGTTTCACCCAACATGAACGTGAAGAATGTGTTTATCAAACATGAGGTAAGCTTTTATTTTCACATCGACCATAGCGTTCATTGTCACTCAATGACCTCAAGGGGCTCAAAGATCAAACCCACAGCTCCTCGGTTTGGAGATACATTTTTTAACACACTTGGACACATCATCAGTGATGCAACTGTGGTTTGTTTCTTATTTGGCTCTTTTAAAGTCAGAAACCCTCAGCAGGCAACCCAGCCAGCGGACAAAAAAGTGCACATCCACACATCAGTGCCCCTCCGCTGCTCCACTGGATGTTATATATAAACTGTTCCAGGCTGTGAGGCTGTGGAGCCTGTAGACCACGCTTTCTGCTTCAGTCGCACTGCATGATGTCACATGCATCACGCAAAGGAAAAACACTTCTAACTCCAATCACAGTGATTAAACATTAAGTACATCAGCACATATAAATGTGGCTTGTATCGTGCATGATTTCCCATGGATTCACATAAGAAGAAATATCCAGTGATGATTTTTGGTAACACCAAAAAAACACATTTGCGCTCCCTGTGTGAATGTAGCTGGAGTCAGTTGAGGGCAGCTGGTGTCAGGGAGTGAGTGTGAAAGATGGCTTACAGGGACAGTGTAGCATTCAGACATAGAACTGTGTGCGCGGGAGAGATGGGCATTTTGGAGAGGCAAGGGAAGAACGTTAGAGGAGCTGAGCCGAACTCTGCTTTCTGGACGGTTGACTGACAGATCCAGGACATTGCCTCCATTAAGGTCTTACAAACCTACAGGGAGGGAGACATTTAGAGACGGTGTAATGGTGAGGGGATAAGCAGTCATTTTTAGATCACTGTCTCACAGGCTGGGTGAGCCGGCATCTCACTTGCAGGGAGGCAGTGATGCGACTCGAAGAAGTGGCTGATACAGAGTACCAATCTGATACCAGTACTCTTTTTTTCTTTTTTTTTTTTTTTTTTCCTCTCCCCCAAATTTAAATTCTATAAACCTCTGTATTTGGAACTGAGGAAGGGGTTCGGTTACTCAAACATTCTAATTCAAAATCACCACATTTGGATTTACATGGTTTTCACTGCACAGGAAGGGTATAACAAATTGTAATCTGAAAAGCAACTAAAGCTGCCAGACAAATGTAGTGGAGTAAAAAGTACAATATTTGCCTCTGATTTGTAGTGAAGTAGACAAAGCTTCTCTCTACTTGGAAAATGTTTTTTGATACCGTGGTGGAACTCATTCATCTGTTACGCATGTTACTTTATTTATCAAGTAGCATAAAATAGGAATACTTTAGTAAAGTACAAGTACCAAAATTGTGTACTTTTGTATGTACATTTACATAGTGAGTCAGGGGTTAATCACAGAATGATCCAGCACTGCGTTCCGGCAGTAAATTAATCTGATTTGCCATTTCATTCTGCAGCCGTGAGTCCAGTGTCGGCGGTTAGTTCACATGTCTGTAATAACAGCAGTCGAGTGTCTGTTATCTAAACTGCTAAAGTCAGTTGAGTGAAGTGATGATAACCGGTTACAGGCTCAGTAGGGAACGGGACACTAACTTGCTGACCGTTTCTTTGTTTATAGCTTCTAGACCAGAGAATATTTGAAACAGTCCTGAACTGTCCTCATTGTTCTCCGTAAGGTTTGCTGGAAGTGATGTAATGTAGTTTTTGTATGTTGAGTGAGCACTGCGATGGTGACAGGATGTGAAGCCCACCACAGGTCAGGAGTCCATCTTGAGATCATGATGATGCTGAGAGGCGTGGTTAAAATGAGAAACATTAGGCTCGTTCGAGATGAGCTGCGTCTCGCCTGTAAAGTGGACGGGAGCATGCGGCAGCAGCCAGGGGCGGTGAAAAAAAGCTGCAGCCAAGTCGGACAGTTTACAACCGTTCCAAGCAGCCTTCGGTCTGAACTTGATGTCACAGAAACACTCACATACTGTTATGTCCAATTCTGATTTATTAAAATGTTATCCGACACGTATATCAGCTTGTAAGCACTGCAGTCTCCAATTGCTTTGATTATTACAGAGTAGCCTGTTGAAATGCTCTACACCCGATCTGTTGCTGATGTTAATATACAGCAGACCGTAGATGATCTGTAATCTCAATGTATTTAGTCTCCCTGACGACACCATCACCATCCCCCACGCAACACAGAATAAGCCTTCAAATCAGACAAATATCAATCCAAAATCACTTAAAAGTTTGTATAGAACGTCGCCATGTTGATCATGAGGTTATCGTTGACCACGTGTGCAAGACGTCTGGAGCAAGTTGGGATCAAGTCAGACACAAATCTAACCGGCATGCATTGGGCAGCGATTGTTGGTCGCCGGTGATCGATTCTGCGCATTCCTGGCTCATCTCTAACGAGCCAACTGTAATGTTTGCGCCGGGCTTCGAGGGCATATGGGTCTTAACAACAGTGTCAACAATTTAGATTTTTTCATTCGAGTAAATAAATACTAGTTAGCGGTATGCGTCAGCTTTAATAGAGGTCTGATTATCACCATTGAAAGAGATTTAAACCAGCACGAATTGTTTAGTCTTTCAAATGTCAGAAAATTAGTGTTTTTAAAAAAGAGCCCATTTTTCCAGAGCCCAAGCCGATGTGATTAAATGTCTTGTTTTGTCAGACCACCAGTCCAAAACCCCAACATACAGCCATCTTTAATGTTAATGTTTTTTTCTTTCTTTTCGAGCACACATTTGGACTTGTCATAGTAGAAAAAGCTAAAGTGTTACAATGAACATTAACAGTGATCCAGGTAGAAACTACGGTCATTTTGATTTTAAGATATTGTCTCCTATCAGAGAAATTCGTCTTGGGCAGTCGAGAGAACAGAAAACAGCAACACAACAGAAAATGGCGACACAACGCACACAAACGCACAGTAACCATGCATAAAACATAAGCATACATTATGTCATCCCATGCGTTCAATGAACATCTGATACACCTCACACAAGAGCCCCCCGCCCCCTACATTTCCTCACACTCACAGCAGAAGAACACATACTTCTCCTCATATTGCACTTAATTCTGCCCAGATTGCACTTTTCCCATAAAATCATGTTGTGGTCAATAACTTTTGTATTGCACAATGCCCCATATTGCCCCCGTACCCTCTCAGATATTGCACATCCTACAACCATAATATTTATTATATATAATATAAATATTTACAGATGAAATCCACTTTAATCAAATCTCTAATGATGAAACCTTGAAACCACATAGATTCAGTTAAGCAAGCACATGGTGGCATAAGCCAACATTTGAAAACACAAACCCTGAGCTGTCATGAGGCGTTGGCCACAAACACATGAGGCCGCTTGTCTGTCTTCAGGCTGGTTTTGTGTCACATTGATGAAGAGGAAACTTTTGATCATGTTTGCTGCAGAGGCCTCTGGCAGCCTGCTGATGCCAGATGTGATAGACTGCAACATCACTGTCCTCCCACACGCACATACACAACATACACCTTTAGGGTCCTTTTTGTGCTTTAATTTGGCATTTGGAATGTAGAGGGTCTACAGTGAGGCGATTGGTCTGTTGTTGATGCACCCAAAAAGCTGTTTTCTTATACTGTCGTCTTTCTGAGTCTCTATTGTGCTTTCTGATCACCGCAGGCTGCTCAGAAGCAGGCAAAGAACAGGAAAAAGGTAAGTTTAGTTTGTTTTCTTTGTCTCTCTGTGATTCTCTTTCATGTAAAAGATAAATGTGTGTTAGACAAGAACACTGTTCTGTTCTCTTCTTGTTGTCTTTTTGCGGCTATACAGAGCCCCGACGGGGAGCCTCCGTCCACTGCTGAGGTTGATTTGTTCATGTCCACGCAGAGGATCAAAGTCCTCAATGCAGACACTCAGGTAGAAACATGATAACATGCATTCCTTACCTTAAGTCTATATATTAGGGGTGTAATCTGGATCGATAAATGGTAAACGGTCCAATATTATCGATGCAAAAGTGAAAAATATCGATAAGATGCCACCCTTTTTTTGTTCATATTTATTCTTTTTATTAAAAATAATAGTTTTTAATTTTAAAGGTCTAGAAGAGCTCCGTAATGAAATTGTCAAATCATGTTTTAGTTGCTTTTTTTGAATTTATATAAATGTTACTGTGTTAAATGGGCATATGACACATTGTTTAATAACGATCGTAGGCCCCGAATTGAATCAAATCGAAATTGTATAGTGACAGACTTTAAGATATCAGCAAATGTCCAAATAATCAATATAATATTGTGTCGTGATGAAACTTGTGAAATTACACCCCTACTATATATATATATATATATATATATATATATATATATATATATATATATATATATATATATATATATATATATATATATATATATATATATATATATACTTAAATCCTTCTGGAGGGGCGACGTCATCATACGAAGAAATTTAAGGATTAATTGGGAGTACCTCATATCTTTCTTCTTTTTTTTTTTTTTTGATCCCAGGAGTCTTTAATGGACCTGCCACTGAGGACGATCTCCTACATAGCCGACATCGGTAACATGGTGGTGCTGATGGCCCGGGGGAAGATGGTGCGCTCCCGCAGCGCGCAGGAAAACCTGGACCACGCAGCCGAGCAAACCACCATGAGCCACGATGACAGACGGCTGTACAGGATGATCTGCCACGTCTTTGAGTCTGAGGATGTGAGTAATTGAATATTAATCTGTTATTGTTGTACTATCCTAATCATATAAATCATACTGTTTGCCACAGGAAATTTTCTTTTTTTTTTACCCCATTTATGAGCTGTGGTAGGGTGACAGCAAACAGAAACCACCATGGCTGACTGTGTCATTATTTAAAGCAATAATTTAGTTATACACTCACCTACAGGATTATTAGGAACACCTGTTAAATTTCTCGTTAATGCAATCACATGGCAGCTACTTCAATGCATTTAGGGGTGTGGTCCTGGTCAAGACAATCTCCTGAACTCCAAACTGACTAGAAAGGGGCGACTGATTCAAGCTGATAGAAGATCAACTTTGACTCAAATAACCACTCGTTACAACCGAGGTATGCAGCAAAGCATTTGTAAAGCCACAACACTCACAACCTTGAGGCAGATGGGCTACACCAGCAGAAGACCCCACCGGGTACCACTCATCTCCACTAAAAATAGGAAAAATGAGGCTACAGTTTGCACGAGCTCACCAAAATTGGACAGTTGAAGACTGGAAAAATGTTGCCTGGTCTGATGAGTCTCAATTTCTGTTGAGACATTCAGATGGAGTCAGAATTTGGTGTAAACAGAATGAGAACATGGATCCGTCATGCCTTACCACTGTGCAGGCTGGTGGTGCTGGTGGTGGTGTAATGGTATGCTATCCTATCTATATGGGCCAACATTTCTAAAGAATGCTTCCAGCACCTTGTTGAATCAATGCCACAGGCAGTCCTGAAGGCGAAAGAGGGTCAAACACGATGTTCCTAATAATCCTTTAGATGAGTATATATACCAATGGTTCCAAAACTTTTTGATAACATCATTACCAAATCAGTCATAGATTCTGTCATTGTGTTACTTATGGATGGAATTATAGTGAAAATTAGAAAATGCATTGCGTGCAGAAAATTCGTTGCGTGCAGAAAATGCATGTGCATGCAAAAAATTGATAAATGAGTCATGTCCACAAAATTCATAGTATAGTATGTCGAAAAAAGTGATAACTGAGTCAATAACGTAGGGATAAATGAGTCATAGTATAGTATGTCGAAAACAGTCTCAGTATAGTATGTCGAAAAAAAAGTGATAAAAATGTCCAACAGTCAGAGTCCCAGCCTAGACTGGTGATTGAACAAGGGTCCAGGTCTGCAGTGCCTAATTGCTGTTTCTATTTGGAGTAGCACTAACCTCCAAGCCACCATACAGCATAGTATAGTATGTCTAAAAAAAAGTGATAAATGAGTCATAGTATAGTATGTGGAAAAAGTAATAAATGAGTCATAGTATAGTATGTTGAAAACAGTCATAGTATGTCGAAAAAAGTCATAGTATAGTATGTTGAAAAAAGTCATAGTATAGTATGTGGAAATAGTGATAAATGAGTCATAGTATAGTATGTCAAACAGTCATAGTATAGTATGTGGAAAAAGTTATACTGTATCTTCCGGACTATAAGTCACTCCGGAGTATAAGTCGCATCAGTCAAAAAATGCGTCATGAAGAGGAAAAAAACATAAGTCGCACCGGACTACAAGTCGCATTTATTTAAAAAAAAATTTCATCTGTCAACTACACAATAGCACACAAAACAACAGGCTGAATACGGTAGGTGTCCGGTATGTTAACATAACACATTAACAGTTATTCAGCTATACAATAGCACACAGAACAACTAGCTACCAGTGGAGCATGGATGTATTAAAAGGCGTGAAGACGTAACTGCACCGTTGACAAGCCCCTCCCGACTCTTTCCTCCAGCTCTGGCCATCTTGCTTTTAGCCCATGATTAGCTGATTAGCTTTCTTTGTTTTCTTCATTGCAGTAAGAGTAACCTTTTTGCCAGTCCCTCGCAAGTTTCTCCCTCATTTCAAACTTTCTTTCTGCTGCTCGATTACCGTTTTCGGCTGCATATTTTACTACCTGTAGTTTGTTATCTCTTTTCTTTCTCAGTTGTCTTTAGGAGCAAGCATAGAGCGCCCTGTAGACGGTAATGTTTTCAGTGTGAATTACCATTTAAAAACATGTAAAATTATATATATTTTGATATATAAGTCGCACCTGACTATAAGTCGCAGGACCGGTAAAAGTAGGAAAAAAAACTGTGACTTATAGTCCGGAAAATACGGTAAAAAGTCATAGTATAGTATGTCGAAAAAAGTTATAAATGAGTCATAGTATAGTATGTGGAAAAAGTGATAAAAGTCATAGTATAGTATGTCGAAAAAAGTGATAAATGAGTCATAGTATAGTATGTTGAAAACAGTCATAGTATGTGGAAAAAGTGATGAAAAAGTCATAATATACTATGTTGAAAAAAGTGAGGAAATAGTCATAGTATAGTATGTCGAAAAAAGTGATGTATAGTATGTTGAAAACAGACATAGTATAGTATGTCGAAAACAGTCATAGTAGTATGTCGAAAAAAGTGATAAATGAGTCATAGTATAGTATGTCGAAAACAGTCATAGTATAGTATGTGGAAATAGTGATAAAACAGTCATAGTATAGTATGTGGAAAAAAGTTATAAAATAGTCATAGTATAGTATGTCGAAAAAATTGATAAATGAGTCAGTATAGTATGTCGAAAACTGTCATAGTATAGTATGTGGAAATAGTGATGAAACAGTCATTGTATAGCATGTCGAAAAATGAGTCATAGTATAGTATGTGGAAAAAAGTGATTATTGAGTCATAGTATAGTATGTCGAAAACAGTCATAGTATAGTATGTGGAATAAAGTGATAAAATAGTCATAGTATGTTGAAAAAAGTGATAAATGAGTCATAGTATAGTATGTCAAAACAGTCATAGTATAGTATGTCGAAAACAGTCATAGTATAGTATGTGGAAATGGTGATAAAATAGTATGTACAAAAAGTGATAAAAAGAGTATAGTATGTCATGTTGAAAATGTGTCATAAAAAAGTGATAAAAACAGTCATAGTATAGTATGTCGAATAAAGTGATAAAATAGTCAATAGTATGTCAAACAGTCATAGTATAGTATAGTATGTGGAAATAGTGATGAAACAGTCATAGTATAGTATGTCGAAAAAAGTTATAAAACAGTCATAGTATAGTATGTCGAAAAAGTGATAAATGAGTCATAGTATAGTATGTGGAATAAAGTGATAAAATAGTCATAGTATAGTATGTCGAAAAAAGTGATAAATGAGTCATAGTATAGTATGTCGAAAAAAGTTATAAAATAGTCATAGTATAGTATGTCGAAAAAAGTGATAAATGAGTCATAGTATAGTATGTGGAAAACAGTCATAGTATAGTATGTGGAAAACAGTCATAGTATAGTATGTCGAAAAAAGTTATAAAAAGTCATAGTATAGTATGTGGAAAAAGTAATAGTCATAGTATAGTAAGTCAAAAAGAGTCATAAATAGTATAAAAAAAGTGATAAAAATAGTCATAGTATAGTATGTCGAAAACAGTCATAGTATAGTATGTGGAAATAGTGATAAAACAGTCATAGTATAGTATGTGGAAAAAGTGATAAATGAGTCATAGTATAGTATGTCGAAAACAGTATGTTAAAAAATGTGGAAAAATGAGTAAAACAGTCATAGTATAGTATGTTGTTAAAGTCCCAGCCGAGAAAAAAGATAAAACCAGTCATAGTATGTATGTGCCTACTTGCTGGTTCTATTTAGAGTAGCACTAACCTCTAAGCCACCATACTCCATAGTATAGTATGTCAAAAAAAGTTATAAAATAGTCATAGTATAGTATGTGGAAAACAGTCATAGTATAGTATGTGGAAAACAGTCATAGTATAGTATGTTGAAAAAAGTGATAAATGAGTCATAGTATAGTATGTGGAAATAGTGATAAAACAGTCATAGTATAGTATGTGGAAATAGTGATAAAACAGTCATAGTATAGTATGTCGAAAAAAATTATAAATGAGTCATAGTATAGTATGTCGAAAACAGTCATAGTATAGTATGTGGAAATAGTGATGAATGAGTCACAGTATAGCATGTGGAAACAGTGATAAATGAGTCATAGTATAGGAAGTCAAAAACAGTGTTAAAGTCCCAGCCTAGACCGGTGATTGAGCCAGGGTCCGAGTCTGCAGTGCCTACTTGCTGGTTCTATTTAGAGTAGCACTAACCTCTAAGTCACCATACTCCATAGTATAGTATGTGAAAATAGTGATAAAACAGTCATAGTATAGTATGTCGAAAAAAGTGATAAATGAGTCATAGTATAGTATGTCGAAAAAAGCTATAAAAAGTCATAGTATAGTATGTCGAAAACTGTTATAGTATGTTGAAAAAAGTGATAAATGAGTTATAGTATAGTATGTCGAAAACAGTCATAGTATAGTATGTGGAAATAGTGAGAAAACAGTCATAGTATAGTATGTCGAATAAAGTGATAAAATAGTTATAGTATGTTGAAAAAAGTGATAAATGAGTCATAGTATAGTATGTCAAACATTCATCGTATAGTATGTCGAAAACAGTCATAGTATAGTATGTCGAAAAAGTGATAAAATGAGTCATAGTATAGTATGTCAAAAACAGTCATAGTATAGGATGTGGAAATAGTGATAAAACAGTCATTGTATAGTATGTTGAATAAAGTGATAAAATAGTTACAGTATAGTATGTTGAAAAAAGTGATAAATGACTCATAGTATAGTATGTCGAAAACAGTCATAGTATAGTATGTTGAAAAAAGTGATAAATGAGTCATAGTATAGTATGTGGAAAACAGTCATAGTGTAGTATGTGGCAAACAGTCATAGTATAGTGTGTCAAAAACACTCATAGTATAGTATGTGGAAATAGTGATGAATGAGTCACAGTATAGCATGTGGAAACAGTGATAAATGAGTCATAGTATAGGAAGTCAAACAGTGTTAAAATCCCAGCCTAGACCGGTGATTGAACCAGGGTCCAAGCCTGCAGTGCCTACTTGCTGGTTCTATTTAGAGTAGCATTAACCTCTAAGCCACCATACTCCATAGTATAGTATGTGGAAATAGTGATTAAAACAGTCATAGTATAGTATGTCGAAAAAAGTGATAAATGAGTCATAGTATAGTATGTTGAAAACAGTCATAGTATAGTATGTGGAAATAGTGATGAATGAGTCATAGTATAGTATGTGGAAATAGTGATAAATGAGTCATAGTATAGTATGTCGAAAACAGTCATAGTATAGTATGTCGAAAAAGTGATAAATGAGTCATAGTATAGTATGTCGAAAAAAATTATAAATGAGTCATAGTATAGCATGTCGAAAACAGTCTTAGTATAGTATGTGGAAAAAGTGATAAAACAGACATAGTATAGTATGTCAAAAACACTCATAGTATAGTATGTGGAAATAGTGATGAATGAGTCTGCAGTGCCTATTTGCTGGTTCTATTTAGAGTAGCACTAACCTCTAAGTCACCATACTCCATAGTATAGTATGTGGAAATAGTGATAAAACAGTCATAGTATAGTATGTCGAAAAAAGTGATAAATGAGTCATAGTATAGTATGTCGAATAAAGTGATAAAATAGTTATAGTATGTTGAAAAAAGTGATAAATGAGTCATAGTATAGTATGTCAAACATTCATCGTATAGTATGTCGAAAACAGTCATAGTATAGTATGTCGAAAAAAGTGATAAACGAGTCATAGTATAGTATGTCAAAAACAGTCGTAGTATAGGATGTGGAAATAGTGATAAAACAGTCATAGTATAGTATGTTGAATAAAGTGATAAAATAGTTATAGTATGTTGAAAAAAGTGATAAATGACTCATAGTATAGTATGTCGAAAACAGTCATAGTATAGTATGTTGAAAAAAGTGATAAATGAGTCATAGTATAGTATGTGGAAAACAGTCATAGTGTAGTATGTGGCAAACAGTCATAGTATAGTATGTCGAAAAAGGTGATAAATGAGTCATAGTATAGTATGTCGAAAAAAAGTGATAAGTGAGTCATAGTATAGTATGTTGAAAACAGTCACAGTATAGTATGTGGAAATAGTGATAAAATAGTCATAGTATAGTATGTCGAAAAAAGTCATGGTATGTTGAAAACCGTCTTAGTATAGTACGTGGAAAAAGTTATAAAAAGTCATAGTATAGTAAGTCGAAAACAGTCATAGTATAGTAAGTCAAAAAAGTGATAAATGAGTCATAGTATAGTATGTCGAGAACAGTCATAGTATAGTATGTGGAAAAAGTGATAAATGAGTCATAGTATAGTATGTCGAAAAAAGTTATAAAATAGTCATAGTATAGTATGTCGAAAAAAGTGATAAATGAGTCATAGTATAGTATGTCGAGAACAGTCATAGTATAGTATGTCGAAAAAAGTGATAAAAAGTCATAGTATAGCATGTCGAAAAAAGTCATGGTATGTTGAAAACCGTCTTAGTATAGTACGTGGAAAAAGTTATAAAAAGTCATAGTATAGTAAGTCGAAAACAGTCATAGTATAGTAAGTCAAAAAAGTGATAAATGAGTCATAGTATAGTATGTCGTAAAAATGTGATTTAAAAAAAAGTCATGGTGCACGTACTGTATATTTTGAGGCTCATGTCTCAACGTAGAGGTCCAGGGTTTGAATCCCAACTGTGACGATTTCCTGCATGTCTTCCCCCTCTTTCTCACCTCTCTGTCCTGTCAAATAAAGGCGGAAAAAGCCCCCAAAAAAATCTTTAAAAAAATAAAATAAGAAATTTCAAGAAGCTAATCAGGTTCTTGCTATTTTTTTATTTCATTTTTGGTTGATTTGGAGTTAGGATTATGTTTAGGTAAGGTTAAGTTCAGTATGAGTTAGGACTGCTTCATGTCAGGAATTCAATTCAGTTTTATTTGTAGTGTCAAATCATGATATAAGTTATTTCAACAAGGGTCCTCACAAGCTCTGTAGTGAATGCATGTGTCCCGTGTCTTTAAGTTGGATATATACAATTAATCGCAATCTTATCGAATTCCGATATGGACTAGTGCGATATCCAAAATCGCAGGGGGGGGGGCGGCGTCGTACTATTTTTTTAAAGGCAAAATATGGGTCAAACCATTCTAAATTAGGTATCCTGGTGCTGTAGAGATCCCCCAGCCTACAAATCCTATCCTACAGACTAAGAGAAAAAAAATAATCTTGGTTTGGTACAGATCCTTGCAAAAATCACACAATAATCATTTAATTTAATTTCAATAGTTTTCAATTAAAAATAACAAAAGAAAATAATCATTCTCTTCAATATCGTGAAGTACATCGCAATATCAGTCAAAAATAATGGCAAATGAATATGTTTCTCATATCGTGCAGCCCTAATATAAACAAGCCGTGCAGAGCAAACTCCCACAGGGACTGTAATGGTTCCCGTTGTCCTCCTCCTCTTTCCGTCTGCCAGGCCCAGCTGATTGCTCAGTCCATCGGTCAGTCTTTCAGCGTGGCCTACCAGGAGTTCCTCAGGGCCAACGGCATCGACCCCGAGGATCTGAGCCAGAGGGAGTACAGCGACCTGCTCAACACTCAGGACATGTACAACGACGACCTCATCCACTTCTCCAAGTCGGAGAACTGCAGAGATGTAAGTGAGCCAGCAGGGGGCAGCACAGTCACAGCAGGAGCTTTTCATTCACTTCGATTGGGCTTCAAATTGAGTTAATTTTGTTTTACCTTTTTAAAAAATAAGCTTCTGATACTTAACAGGATATTTCACTTTACATATTGATGGACTTTTTATATGTACAACTTTTTTTTACATAAAGAACAACACAGCCCTTCAGTTCAGGTCCAGTTATAAGTATCTGAATGCAAAGGAGCCTGTGCCATTATCTTTCTGCTCAACCGGCAAACTGAGCAAACTAAGCAGCTGGTTCGGAGTCCCAGCTGTGTGACAGTAAAAATTAAAATCAAGAAGTTACTAGCTTTAGTATAAAGGTAAATTTGAGACGCTCAGCCCGATCCCACCTCAGACACATTTTTCAGAATTGGCATTTGGCTGCGAGAAGCTCAAAGTGGGTGCAGTGTCACTCCTTCATTTAGTTTATAGGACTACTTAACAGTGGTAGAATGTAACTAAGTAAATTTACTCAAGTACTATACTGTAAAATTTTAGGTTCTTTTCTTTTCATGCCACTTTCTACTTCTACTCCACTACATTAATCTGACAGCTTTACACAAAAACACAATTTTTTATTATGATTTAAACTACCCAACCATGTACAGGCCTACAAGTCCAGCTGATATGATTAGACCATTAAACACTAAGTTGACAGAACTGTTTGGATCGTTTCCAGTTTCTAAAATGGGAGGATTTTTCTGCATTAAGTTTGGGGTCACTTAGAAATTTCCATTCCAGACAGAATAGCAGCTGAGATCAGTTGCATTGTTTGTTTTTTTTAACCAGGGCAGCAGTTTTCAGATTACATGATTTGCTTACATCATTGCAAAATGGTTCTCAACTGTTGTAGAAAGAAGTGGCTGATCTTTAATGCAATATCTACATTGCCCCATTATCAGCAACCTTTCATCCAATGTTCCAAAGGCCCAGTCTGTTTACTAATCTGAAATCATTTTAAAAGGTTAACTGAGAAAACATTGGAGAACCCTTGTGTTTCCATAGTTTCTCCAGCAATAGGAAAGCCTGTTCGCATAAACCGTTCCAAATGAATATTTGGAGTCTTTGGACAGTTGTGGAAGCGAATCTGTGCGTGGTTCCCTGCAGGTTTACATTGAGAAGCAGAAAGGCGAGATCCTGGGTGTGGTGATAGTGGAGTCGGGCTGGGGGTCCATCCTCCCCACCGTCATCATCGCCAGCATGATGCATGCTGGTCCGGCCAAGAAGTCCGGTCGACTCAACATCGGAGACCAGATCATGACCATCAACGGGACGAGTCTGGTGGGTTTACCGCTTAGCACCTGCCAGAGCATCATCAAGGTACGCCGCTGCTCTCAGTTCAATACTTGTTCCTCCCATTCCTTAGAGCAAGGCACATAAGCAGGTTTAGGTTAAAAAAAAAAAAAAAAAAAAGTCTTATTTGTTTTACAAGCTTCTCTTGGGAAATACACAAGATATACAAAGTTCACTGTAATAATTGTATTTAAATGACATTTTTTAAGATTATTACTTCAAACTAACAATGTTTTTTAGATATAGATGTGGGTCCTAAGAACAAAGCTGACGTGGAACCACAAAAAATGATGTTGCTGGCCAGTCAAATCTCTGGTTAAAACGAGTCAAAACGATTTACAGATAACCTTATTAGTGCACCAGGAAGCAGGACTTGTCACTACCAGTTAGCTTGTTACCTGATTTTAAAAAAACGCTTGGTTTATGTTTCATAATCTTTTGGGAGATTTTTTTTTTTATGGCATTCAATTATTAGAATTTTTTGCCAGTGGACAGAAAAAAATTGAAAATAATTATAATTCATTTCCACGCATTCATTTCTACGGGAGCGGCCACGCAATGCATTCTGGTAGCGTCGCAGGGACTTTGGAGACGTGGGGCATTTTAAATTAACTGCTTTATGTAGTTCTACTGGAACATAGGCTCAGTTTCAGAAGTCTTACCTACTGCACCTTTAAGCCATTACGATATCCAAAATCTGAGACAATATCTAGTCTCATATCACCATATCAATATAATATGGATATATTGCCCAGCCCTAGGTACCAGTAACTACCTCCTCTTGTATGTTTGTGTGCGTTTACCTTTGGGGTGTCCGTCTGCTGTAGCTAACCAGACTCTGTTCCCTCAGGGTCTCAAGACTCAGTGCAGGATCAAGATGAACATCGTCCGGTGTCCTCCCGTCACCATGGTGCTCATCCGCAGGCCGGACCTCCGATACCAGCTGGGCTTCAGCGTCCAGAATGGCATCGTGAGTATGGCCGCTGATCACCGTGGCAACGCTGCTGCCCTCTTTCTAATGATTAAACGGGAGCTTTTATTTTGTTAACCGTGCTCTGAAACCTGCGTGTTTCTTGGCAACAGACATGGAGCAGCGATTTGTTATGATGATGTTCAAGGACACATACCCAGTTTTTGCTTAAATATATCTCATCCTCTGCCACGGCTGTCAGTTTGAGTCCTCTCTGTGTTTTTAACAGATCTGCAGCCTGATGAGGGGAGGCATCGCTGAGAGGGGGGGCGTCCGCGTCGGTCACCGCATCATCGACATCAACAGCCAGAGCGTCGTGGCGACGCCTCACGAGAAGATTGTTCAGATTCTGTCTAATGCCATGGGAGAGGTAGGAGGACTGCTGAATGGCTCTTTTTGAAATGAAGATAACTAATTTCTGAAACCTATCTAAACATTTGTTCCTACATAAAGTATGTCGTTTAAAAAAAAAAAAAAAAAAAGGGCTAAAGGGCTTTCACACCTTAGCCTGGTCTTACCAGACTCTGGTACATTTCATGTGTCCAGAGAGTCTGGCCTCTCTCCATTGACAAGTGTTAACTTCCTTGAAGGCGGGTACTCTGTTGAAGTTTAAAACTATTGGATCTGCCATAACCAATCGTTACCGTTGCGCATGTGCGACAACTATCGGCTTATATTTAGCATTAGCATCGCTAGCGTTAGCCTTCACCACTAACGGAGCGAGCTGGAAAATCTAACTTTTCCTGAACCCCGTGGGGAGGAGGGCCACAACATCACGGCCACCGACACGACTCTTGCTCGGGCTTTAACTTCTGGATATTCGGCGGCGTTGCCACAACGGACCCAATGGCTTCGCTCGCATCTTTCTCCGCCGCAACTCTAGCGCACGGCCTCAACGTCATCATTCTTAGCCACTCCCTCTGTTCGCTGATTGGACCGCCAAATATTTTGCTGGAGAAAACCCAAGACTATACCGCGAACTCAGACGTAGTACTGAAGGGAAATGAAAATTGAGCGTAAGTACGTAGGAGGGCAGAGCCAGGCTATTTGCACCATAGACAGTATATAATGGACCAATAGACCCCGTTGCTCTGGACGGAGACCAGTGAAGGCTATTAGAAGCACTTTTCCGGTGATGGCCAGCTTTACTGCACAGCCTCCAACTGAGAGAATGTGACGTGAGCAACGTGTCTGAATGTTGGAAGTCTTCTGGTAGCTGTGCCAAGAGAAATCTCAATCATTCCCAATCTTACAGATACGGAAACTGTAGGTGTGTGTAAGGAGATAACATGGGCACAGGCTAATTATTGCTAACTAACATGCTAGTTAACATTAGTAATTAAACCTAAACATCTCATGTAAGTCGGAACTGCCTGCGAGCTTCTCCTGTACTATACGGTAATTCCTCTACTATGCGACAGTAAGTCACTTGGTTATGACAATCGTTAGCTTATTTTTACAAAAACGTCTGCTACGGAGCCATAACGTGAGGTACAAGGTAATGAAGCCTTTTATACATTGTCGTGTTTCTTTGGAACTAAACAACGGACAAATAGAGTCTTTAAACGCTTCAGATGTAAAGTTATTCGCAGTCAAGTGACGTAAAAAAAAAATGGCTGTCAGCGGAATGCTAACAGGAGGTGATGGCCAGTTAGCAACAAAATGGCGCCATGATGGCTCGAGTTCTGAAGCGAAGCTTACAACCAAATCACGGTCCAGATCAAACCAGTTTGTTTCTAGTGTGAAAGCATTTTTTGGATGGTTCAGACTTTTGGACCAAATACAGAAAGTTCAGGCAGATCATAGGAGAGGACATGAGAGGACGGGGAAGCCCGTCTACTGTACAAACCATTCAATTACAATTGGGTGGTGATTATAAAAGGACTGTTGTGGTGCTGTGGAAATAGAACACTGAATTTACCATTTGAGCTTTTACTTGTTTGTGCCAGCCACGCCACTGGTATCTCAGACTCAAGACATTATCTGATTACCGTCTTTTGTGAGAGTTTACAGTATTTGTTAAAAATAACTCAACCCTCAGTATGTTGTTTGTTCTGTCCATGACTTTATTTTTATTTTGTGCTGTAATGATCAATGCGTTCTTTAAAGATTTTAAAAAGAATTAGTATAAATAGAAGAATATAGAAACATAAAAAAATAGTAATACAATAATAATTCACGCGTGAAAAGGTTTAGATACTTTTTTAAGAAAAGTCTCTTTTTGTGTTGCTATGTAATTCTGGTCATGTGGTTTCTTTCTGCTCCAGATCCACATGAAGACGATGCCTGCAGCCATGTACCGTCTGCTGACAGCACAGGAGCAGCCCGTCTACATCTGAACACACAGCACGCTCTCTTTACTACGGTCGATCCATCTTTCAGTTGTTTTGAATCCCTTTCTCCTCTCTGTATTCTGTTTATCACTTGACTTGCCTTAATCTGTACAGTACACTGTCATGTCACCATGTACATCCACAGTATGACAGCAGAGAGACAGATTATCTCACTAGGCCGAGTGTTAACGTGACGTGTTATGTTTGACCAAAGAGAAATTGTGGATTTTATTGTGCATATTTAGGTGGCAAACGGAGTAAATATTACCTTCGGTTAAATAACTGTAATATCTGAATGTACTCTAATCATGTTGGACCTATACATTGTCAGGGCAACCCAGATGATAAATTCACTTTTAGACTGAAAAGGTCATGTTATAGAAAGGGGAATGCATGTACAATTCTGCTGAATAAATTCTAAAGAAAATTCTGCTTTGTTTTATTCAACAGGATTTGAGCTGAATGTGCAGTCGGCTAATTACGAAAATAAATATATAAAAAAAAGGTCCAGTTCAAGAGCGACAAGAAATTACTGCATCAAGGTAATGCAAGAAACCTTTTGAACCCAGCCATTATTTTTCTAAATACTTTGAGAATGTAAAAGATTACTATTGATGTTATTGTGTCCATCCACTTCATGTGGTCAGGATTTAAATCTGCCAAAACCTGACCCTTTCAAGAAGACACACTTAAAAAAAGCAATGTAAAAAAGAGATTTATTTATTTGAATTGACTGTTCTGTAACACTAAGGAGATCACAAACTTAAAAAAAGTAACTAACAGACATTTAAAAGACATGATCAATGATTGTCATCACCACATTCCAGATGCTCCTGTGTACAAAGACTTGACGGAGTTTATGTATATTTAATATAAAAACATATATGCCACCACAATGTGATTGTCTCTGGTGGCAAGCAGCTCGTAAAGACATATCGGCCTCAGCTGTGCTGCACCTCTAAGTAATTCTTCACACCATCGTCTGAATATTCTGTACATGATTATATTCTAACAGTAAAGTCTGTGACATCATGTCTCTATTTACTAAAAGACATGTTAGCTTGTCATGACGTCCATATGTTTTTTTAACTCAGAAGTAGAAGAAACAGATGGTGCATGTATGAGTTTGTTTTGTCAATTTAAGAACATTGTACTGTTGATTTTCATTTTTTCCCCCAAGCTAACATCAGAGCTACAAGGCACTTGAAAATATGCCGCTTCCCAGAATGCACAGGGTAGTGTGTAGATATATCCAAATGTCCGATCAGGAATGTAGCGAGGTACAATAAATCTTGACATGGCAGGACAGGAACAAGAAGAGGAAGACCAACACCTATTTGACATCAAAGTGTGCTGCTGCTGCGCGTGTGTGTGTGTGGTTAGACAGTTGGTGGCATACAAAAAAAAATGCACTAAATAGAAAGTAAAACGTAGATACTGTACACAGTATCTGTACCATATCTACGGTGTGGTTGCAGCATGGTGTTAACTCCAGTAACACAGGTAAGGGGCTTTTCTGAAAAATATCTTTGACAAAACCCAAAAGGTTGTCCAACATGACTTACTGATGTTTTAGTTCGTTCCAGAATCCTCAAAGACTTCCCTGATCAAAACAAAGATGGTAGCTGGCCATATGTCCTTCCTCAATATGTGAAACAAGTTTTATATTTGTAAATAGAAAAAGCCACCGGAGTTCCTGTTCTACCGCTGCCTTGATTGGTTAGTCGCTGGTCTACTGCTGTCTCGATAAGTTAGTTTGTGTTGAGTGCCTTTCTTTAGCATTAAGCTAAAGAAATAGTCTGTGCTAGCTGCTAATGTAGGCTAACGTTACCTGTGCTGTGTTCCGTAGCAACCGCCTTGGTATGTGCAGTCAGCCAGCCAGCCAGCCCAGGAGGATCTATTTAAATTGGAATGTGACTTACTTTCATATTGCCATACTTGAAGACAGTTTTATAAAAGCAGTAGGCCACTTAAGGTTGTAAGACGTGATTATAAAGCAGCTAAGGGGCGTTGTTCGGCTTGACGCAACCGCCTGTCATGAGCTATTGCTTAAATATTGTTACGGACCATAGTTTTCTAAAAAAAACAGGAGCAACCTAAGTTAGAAAGGAGTTAAATGTAATAGTTTTTGGTTGGAAGAGTCTTTAAGCATTCTGGAAATACCTTCAAAACTAAAAAGTGTAGTTTAACAACCTGGGTGTTTAAAAGAATCGTGAGGTATTAATCTTTTAACTTGTCTCGGTGACTCTAATGCCATAGTAATACATGAGGGGCTGGGGGGGAATAAAACCTTCAGACACTTAAAAAAAAAAATAAAAATAAGAATATATACACTGAAATATCAACAGGTTCATTTTTTGTTTGCCAAAATACGCTCTTTGTAAGAATAGTTTGTGTATTGAAAAGTGTCTGAAATTAGTGTTACAATGGACCTCAAACAAAGTTCTGAGAGTTTACATCAAGGTAGTGCTGCATGAGCGGTTACCACGGCAATTAATGTAGGGAGGAGTCCAGATGAGCTGATGATGTCACTTCCTGGTTTCTCAGCCTACAGCTCAGTGTCTTTGTATTTCTGAGGATTGTAGTATCCTTTCTTGGTCTGGTCGGCCAGCTGCCTGCGGTAGTCGGCCTCGTCGTCCTCGTAGCCTCTGGACTCAGAGTACGGTCGGAAGGGAGGCTGCTGCTCGGGGTTGGAGCTCGAACTAGACAGACAGACGGACAGTTAGCTTTTCCTTTCATGGGACTAAAAGTTAACAATTTACAGCATCTTAATAAATATGTAATTTTTACTATGACGAGTGATGCTCTCACCCTATTGGCTGAGGACGGTTGAGGTTGGGTTTTGGCAGTTTCACTGGGATAGCGTAGATGTCTGGATGCTTCTGGGCGATTTCCAACTGTGCAGAGAGAAGAGAGCAGAACCAGATATGTCAACATGAATAAAAAGTTTTTTTTATTTTATTTTTTTTAAATACCCCATAAGACATTCAAACATGGATCCAAGAGACCAGAAATGTTTTTGCAGCTTTCTTTTACTTGGTTTACTTAATGGAGGAGTTCATATCTTAAAACAATACTCACATGCCCATATGTAAATTAAAAGAGTTATTGGTAGCTGTAAAGAGCTCCCTTCCAGAAGTGATTTCAATGAAAAAGATGGGGGACAAAAGTCCGATCTGTAAAAATACATCTTAAAGTTCAGCTGAGGCTAATCTGAGTCAGTCACTCTGAGATAAACCAATCAAGTGGGTATTTTTTTATTGGCTTTAGGGCCTAAAACACTAATAAATGCAGGTGAGAACAAAAAAAGATGTCGGGTCCTGATCCATCACGTAAACTGACAAAACATTGCAGAGCTGAGGATGCAGCTGACTGTAGGTTACACATCGGTTATCTTAAATCAATCATTTTAACGCTAGATTAAAGTAGAAAAAGGATCAGGGCAGAGCTACAGAACAGCGGCCACTGAGCTGATCATACTTGAAGCAGTAGTATGAATAAAAACCGTACTGACTCGAGCATTTTCTGCTTCCTGCAGCTCCAGCATCCTCTGAGCTCGGGCCAGGTGGTCCATCTTCTCAAAAGCTTTAATCTACGAGAAGAACAAGTGTTAATTCCAGTTCCATTGGTGGTGATAAACAGTAGATACTGCACATCCACATGGCATGATTCATATAACAGTGACTGTCAAATGAAATATTTGAGTGTAATAACCATGAAATGAAGATGGCAGAACATAGATAGATGATGAATAATCATGGATTTAAGAGGAGGGTTACAAACATTTAAGACGAATGCAGACGCATTCAGTTACCTGGTCACCCATTTGCTATTTCATATTAGAAGCAAAGAAAGCAAAAGAGGAAGAAAATGAAAAATAATAATTTATTAACTGAGTCAAAGCCTCCATCTTAAACACCAGGAAAAACTAAATGCTGGATGAGCCAAGAAAAGTTATTTCTTAAAAAGGGATATTTGAGATTTGATAGATCCGAATTTGAATCCTAAGTCACTTTTTTTGATGGTCTAAAAATGCAATATGATAATCCTGACCTTGCCGAGGAAGGATGTGTTGGCGGGGTCCTCCTCCCCCGGCCCCTTCGCCACTGACGGCTGGTTCAGACGGGGGATGGTGGGCTTGAGGGCCACAGGAGGGGGGAGCGGCTTGTTTACACCGGCTGCATCGCTGCTGATGGTGCTGCTGGAGTGCGAGTCATAGCTGCGCGAGGACTCGGTCCGATTCTGAACCCGCACCTGTCACAATAAAAAGAATGTTTGTGATTTCTTTTTTTTTGGACCATCTGAAACCTTTATGGACGGTCTGCTTCAGCATCATGCCTCTTCAAAACAAACCACCTGACACATGGAAAAGCTGCAACATGAGGTAAAAATATCCTAACTGGTATATATTAAATTCTGTTTGGGTTTAAATTAGTATGATTCACTTCTTCTGCGGGTAGACTGCGGCATCTTGGGAGATTTTTAAAGTGAGGTTCAGCAATGTGTCACTGTCAACATCTTCAGCCCTAGACATTATCAGCAGAACCTGCACAACTTACTTAAAAAGGAACACGCAGACTTATTGGGACTTTAGCTTCTTCACCGTATCCCCCAGAGTTAGATAAGTCCATACATACCCGTCTCATCTCCGTGCGTGTCCTAACTGTCTCTCGCCCCCAAGGCTAGCCTAGCACAGCACAGATCCTGGAAGTGATTGGCTCCAACTAGCCTACTGCTCCCAATAAGGGACAAAATAATTCTCACCTTCGGGGGTTCGGGGGTAAAAGGAGGAGGAGGGCTGGGGTCTCGGTTCAGCATCTCTCTGCTCCCTGCCCTCCTCATACGAGCCCGGGGTTCAGGGTGAGGCTTCTAAACACACAGACAGACAGACAGACAGACAGACAGACAGACAGACAGACAGACACACACACACACACACACACACACACACACACACACACACACACACACACACGTGGGTTGTCAGGGAAAGATTATGGAAACAATGGCGAGAATTCAAAGGGTTCCCCTCCTACAGCATACACCGTGCGGTATTTCATACAGCATCAGCACGTATCAGCGTTCCCACCTCCTCTGGCAGTACGGGCTCCGATGATCGACTGATGGCCGACACCGGCTGGGGCTCGTCCAGTGTCTCGTCCAGCTCGTTGTCCGTGTAAGCCCCGCCCTCGTCCGCTGTGTCCTCGTAGTCGCTGGCTAGGCGGCTGTCCATGCTCAGGTAGTCTGCGCTCATTGCCGACAGGTAGGACATGCGGTCGTCCTGGAGATCCAGGTCCTCGTCTGAACCGTCCAACTGAGGAGGAGAAGAAGGGACAAAATGCAAACTCAATACCGCATGTATTATAACTCACACAACTCAGTCAAATTACTACTGTCTTATTCTCAGAGTCCCTTAAACTCATGTCAATCTTTGAGAAATGGCTGCAGCACTGTGTCATTCACACAGATGACAAGACTCACCTTGCCCTCACACACCCACACAGCTCTGTCCTGCTGCTCCTGAATTGAATCTTTCACGCTGCCATACCACGCGTCATTGGCCGAGTTCAGGTCGATAGTCGCTGAACGAGCACACAAAAACAACAACGACATCAGTTAGGCCAAGAATCTCCAACGTGTCAGGTAATCTGTGGGATTCTTAATGAGTCACCGCAGTACTACACTTTAAGTTGAAGCTGGTGAAAAAATAAGTCTTTAAATCCTGAAGATAGCTAAATCTATTAGAGCTGCAAAGATTAATCGATTAGTTGTCAACTTTTAAATTAAATTGCCAACTATTTTGATAATCGATTTGAGTAATTTTTTAAGACTAAAGTAAAAATTCTTTTATTCCAGCTTGTTAAATGTGAATATTTTCTAGTTTCTTCTCTCCTCTGTGACCGTAAACTGAATATCTTGAGTTGAGTTGTGGACAAAACAAGACATTTGAGGACGTCATCTTGGGCTTTTGGGAAACACTGATCCACATTATCCACCATATTCACATTTTAGAGACCAAACAACTAATCGATTAATCGAGAAAATAATCAACAGATTAATCGACTATGAAAATAATCGGTGCAGCCCTAAAATCTATACAGAAGAAAAGGAAAGGTGCGATAGGTAAAGTATCCTTCCACCCTTTCTTATCACTGTCTTTTTAAAAGCTAGCCCCGTTTATCTTTTGTAATGAATTGTTGCACTTTAAATTGCCTGATTTGAATTGCTATTTCTACTATTAACCTTGATTTAGTCAGGTACAGCACCTTTTAACTTTTATACATTTATTACATTTGTCACTATTGATGTGAAGTAACAGCCACTTTCGTGGTGAAACCTACCAGTGAACAGGTGCGAGCAGGCCTTCCTCAGCTTGACGGCCTGCTCATACAGTTTGCGTGCGCTGCGGGTAGATCCGGGTACGAGGCGGCTCCTCATGGTCTTGACGCCTTGCTTGCTGTCTGGGTTCAGGAAGAGGACGATGGGATACCACTGGGTGTAGTTCAGAGTGTCCACAGCTTTGGGAGTCACATCAAGCAGAGCGTGACGGTCCTGAGGAAACAGGGAGGTGGTTGAATGTTAGTTGATCTAACAGCATTTTCATTAAACTGTAATCTTTTCCTAGTATACCATACCTGTTCAATGATTTGTCTGATGGTGTTTAGTCTCACCACTCCGGAGGATTTCTCACTTCCGGCATCCTTGGGCTCCGTTTCTGAGATTGAGAGTGAAAAAAAATAAAATATCACAATGCAGAATGACGTTCATGTGCAATAATCTTTCATCCTAAAATACTTTTAATATGACCTATGTAAATTCTATGTTATACAACACAGCACAACAAAGTGAGCTACAGTACAATTTAAAACAATTTCAATGAATAAGTGATAAGGTAAGCACTTACTGGCGACTACAAACTCGCTCGGCATGTCATTGGCCAGTTTTTCATTCACAGCATCGGAAATGGGCCCAAATATCACCACTGGTCTCCTGAAACCAGCTAAACAAAACAAACAGGATACAATTCAGTCACAAGTAAACAGGAAAAACAGCCAAAATATACTTAGTGAGAAACTGCAGAGTGACCAGAAGAACACTTCTTTGGGTACCTTCGCGTAAGACCACTCTCTCGTATGCAGGGAATTTTGTGGTGACTGGAGCTGCGCTCAGGTCCTCTCGGCTCTTGCGTAAGTCTTTCTTCTTCGCCGCCCTTTGACCTCTCAGCCTCCAGAAGTCTCCTCTGTCGTTGCCTGACGCTACCCGAGCGGCATTCTGGACGTTGGACATTTGTTCTGCTCTGTGAGGCAAAATAAAAAAGGAGCTTTAGTCAGCTTCATGTCTATAATCAATTATACATTTGCTTAAACAGTTCTCCACACTACATTGTTTGTTTTGACTCTGCATGAAGCAGAGATAGGTTAAAAAAAAAAAAAGACAATGTTCTTCACATCCATGTAGTTGCTGGTGCAGGACAAAAAAGTGAATGTTCAAAGAAGGTAAAGTCCGCACAACAGCTTAATCCTCCAGACAAAATGTTTTTAGTGCAAATAAGGCACACAACGTTTCGGCCCACAATTTGGCCTTCCTCAGGTGTATTTGATTGCAGTGACTAGAGATGCACCAATTACAACTTTCTAGGCCGATTCCGATTTTCTTTGAGTTAGGCCAGCTGATACCGATTTTAGCCGATTCCGATTTAATTTTTTCTAACCACTTTACAGCACACACAAATATTTATTTTCTATCTTTTCTTTCTAGAACATTTTACATAGAACATTTTTTTAATAGATAATCGATCACTATAAAATAGAACTATATAAATTACTCGTGGTGTGGGAAATTCACACACATCTAAAAGTACAATGTTAGAACAATTTCCTTCTTTTCACATCCAATATCCAACTTAATATAATAAATATAGCCTTGCAGTATAAAGATATTTCTCAAAACACACACGCAGGCCTGTTTGAACGTCAACAGTAACGTTACCTGAAAACAAACGTCACCACTCATTTTACACACAGTTTAGCAACAAACTAAACACTGGGGGAAGATTACTACGTTTTTAATGTTTTGAGCGGTATGCATCCCCACTAACCTGGAAAGCCTTTTAAACAGTAACGTTAATACAGTGTGTCGGAGGAATACAGCCGGGAGGCAGAGGGACTGTCACCACAGCGTTCGCTAACGTTAGCTTCTTGTCTCATCTGGGGTCTGATAAACAGTAAATTCAAAGTCAGTGAGCCCAACGCTATTTTCCAATAAACTGTAGCTGTCATATTTTACGGGACCCGCGTTTTTCATGTTCCACTTATTCAGCCTCAGAGGGGAGAGAGAGAGCAGCTGAGATCAGTAGAGCAGACGGCTCTGCAGAGCTGTGTATAATTACGACTTTATAACATTTCATAAACGGCTGATTGAGCGGCGGTGCGCTGATGTTGCGCGATGTTAATCATGCGGCGCCCGATTGCATTTGACCAGCATAAAATCGGCATATGTCAGACTGACTTGCCGGTCGCCGGTCATGGCTGAGCACGTGAAAATTGGCCAATTCCGGTCACCGGCATCTCTAGCAGTGATCCATGACCCTTTATCTGTTTTCATCATATCGCATGACCTCTGATCATGTGATGTGATGAAAACTGATAAAATCCGGAGCATTAAGCTGTTGTGCGGACTTTACCTTCTCTGGATGAAGCAGAGCCTTGTGCTGCTGGATGGTAGAGCTGATCAGAGGATGCAGTTAGCTGCTCCAAAGCCAGTGAATGACTGAATTGAATTTGTGCTAGCATGACCAACACTAACATTACAGAAGCACACATGTCATGGCAAGTTATTTTAACAAATACTTAAAAGGTCCCATGACATGGTGCTCTTTGGATGCTTTTATATAGACCTTAGTGGTCCCCTAATACTGTATCTGAAGTCTGTTTTATATAGACCTTAGTGGTCCCCTAATACTGTATCTGAAGTCTCTTTTATATAGACCTTAGTGGTCCCCTAATACTGTATCTGAAGTTCAAAATTCAGCCTTGGTGTAGAATTACAGCCACTAGAGCCAGTCCCTCAATGAGCTTTCCTTAGGATGTGCCATTTCTGTGTCTGTAGCTATTGAGGAGGAGAGAAGGGGGGGCAAGGTGGAGGGTGGGGGTGTGGCCTTGACCAACTGCGACTTTGCTCGTTTGAAAGCCATGATGTCTCTCTCTCTCTCTCATGGGTGGGCAAATGGAGGTAACCTTGCTCCTTATGACCTCATAAGGAGAAGATTCCAGATCGGCCCATCTGAGCTTTCATTTTCTCAAAGGCAGAGCAGGATACCCAGGGCTCGGTTTACACCTATCACCATTTCTAGCCACTGGGGGGCCATAGGCAGGCTGGGGGAACGCATATTAATGTTAAAAAACCTCATAAAGTGAAATTGTCATGCCATGGGACCTTTAATACATAACCACCACAACCACTACCCCTGCACACACCTGCTCTTGTTGGGGATGATTCCTTTCTCCCGCAGCTGGTTGTCTTTGTCAGAGCGGATTGCGAGCCAGTTGCCCAGTTTGCCATCATAAAGTGTGTCCGTCACTTTGAAGATCTCTCCTCTGGTGAAAGGGAGGCTCTGAGGGGACTCCTTCTCATACTCAAAGTGGGTCCTGATGAAGAAAGAGTCACCTCTGCCAGATGCTAAAATGTCCTTGTACACTGAAACAGAAAACCAATGACACAAAACTAAAGTTAAAACAAGAAAGTAAGTAAAGTTAATTTGTATAGCACCTTTCACAGATAAAAATCACAAAGTACTTCACAATAAAATGTAATACAATACAACAAATTAAAATACAAGAAAATGTAAATACAAATAAAATACATAAACAACCATAAAAAAACCATGACTAACTAAAAGCCTGCTTGAATAGCAGAGTCTTCAATTGCTTTTTAAAAGATTTGACATAATTCACACAACGTAGAAAGGGAGGCAAGGCATTCCACAGCCTAGGAGCCACTGCTTGGAATGATCGATCCCCTCTAGTTTTACAATGAGTGCGGGGAATCACTAATAGCCTCTGACCTAATGACCTCAGACTACAGGTGGGAAATAAATGACTTAACCCTGTAAAGTGGATTTGAAGGCTCAATTGGGGTTCCGCTACAATTCTCTATCTACATGTACAGTATAGTACCTTCAGGTTTGCTTTGAGCAAGAATGGTTATATCTTCTCCTTTGGGAATCTCCAGGAGATACAGGACAGCATCCTCACGCACCATGCCTCTGAAGTCCATGTTGTTCACCTGAAACAGACACAACATTTAAGAGATACCATAAGAGAGAGTGGTATACTATAGAAAAGACTTAAATACATCATAACCAGCAGATCAAATAGGAAACTTTTTTACACATAAGAATAAGACACCTGAACACCAGCACAAGAGTTAAAAATAAATAAATAAATAAAAGAGGGGGGGTAGGGGGAGGGGGCGCTGATTACTTCTCAGTTCTGCCCATCAACGTTTGGGGTGATAGCAGATTCTAGTCCTGCCTTTGGTTTACATTTACAACATGGATTGTGCTTTTAATGATTTTGCTTATACATAATTAAAATGTTGCCTTTCTCTTATTATTCTTTTATCGTTATGCTATGTTTACATTACTGTTCAATAGTTGGTGCCTACACCCTGGTCAGAGTCTAATGGGGATCTGATGAACAAACGGTGTCTTGTACTATTGAGTCAAAATAAGGTTTACTCTGCTGTTTTTGATGTTGAATAAGATAAGTCTCACCTTCATGATCTGATCTCCTGTGCGGAGACCCTCCTGCTCAGCTGCGCTGTCCTCCTGAACACCAGCAATGAAGATGCCAACATCATTTCCCCCTGCCAGTCTCATACCCACACTGTCTCCTTTTTGGAAACGCACCATCACTGTGTTCGGCCTGGGCAATGAAAGCAAGATCTCATTTTACATAAACATAAAGGAAAGACAAGACAAAGGAAATTCTTTCATATACAATTTTCACTATGGGTCTCTGGCTTAAAGGCCGGGTCCATCTGTGTTCTTTTCATGGTTTTTCAAATGAGAACACCCACTCAGCTTTAGCCACACGTTTGGAGTCCGGTAGATTTGAAGAGAGCAAAATTACTGCTTCAGTTCCCCGGCGGAAAGGGCTGTCTGACGGTAAGGTAAAGCGATGAAAATATAGATTTTTTTTAGGTGGTCCTTTTTTAAGTGGCTAAGATAGGTTTTGCTGGTACCCGTCCACAGCAGTACATACGGCTTTCGGACTTTCAGATCCGACCTAACGGGGCGTCCATAGCAGTACATTGCTTATCTTCCTGTCCGCTTCTCCAAAAATGGCGCCGTGCTGACTGCCATTCAAATTACTGTACTGTTCTGAAGCAAAGTCACCATACAGAAAGCTACATCAGGTCACGTGTGGAACATTTTTTAGAAGGGCTTGGGAAAACAGCATTTTGACGTTGAAACATACTTACTTCCACCAAAATATGAATGTTTGGAGTTAAATACATAACTGGAAGGCTACAGAATTGTATACAACTTCAAAACAACAAAAATGAATGGACACGCCCAGATGAACCCAGAGAGAGACGAAGGGATGTGTGGTCAAAAGTCTAGACAGTGTCACCCTGAATAAGTATTTGTGATATACTAACCCATACACTTCCAGGTCCTCTATGCTTGGCTTTAGGGGCAACTTAGGAGGAGCATGAACCCTTGGAACTACAGTGGCTGCTAGTACTGCAGACACAGAAAAAAAATATATTTTTAAATTGACTCAGCATTTACATATACTTCAACCTGGTAAATGATCAAAGCTTTATATAAAGAAAAGGAGAAATACCTGGTGGCGTTTCTGGTCTGGGCTCCTCCCTTTCTGCTGACAAAGGGGGCATGTCTTCTACAGCCCTGTCCGGAATTCTGAATGGTGTTGGCATGGCGCCCATTTTTGCCAGTCTGTTGGGTGGATCCTCTCTGGTAATTACACAAATTCAGAATAAGTCTCTTTAATAGGACATTCTGGTGAGACAGTTCAGCTCAGGATCTTTGTTGCAGGTCATCCCTCAATAACCCCCGAAACCCCCAAACACGAGCCCTCAAAGTCAGTCGATACTATCAGGATAAGACTAAAATGTCTGATAAAAAATAAATATACAGCTAAACGTAATAGCACTTAGTTGATGCAAAAGGAAAAACATAATGATCACCACTGTAAATCTATTTAATTTAATGTGATGGTTTGGCTAAGCGCCATGAAACAAAAAACATAATCCTGCATATCCCGATTTTTCTGCTGTATTAATCACACACAGATAATTAAATGACTCTTAGTGGACTCTTTGTGGCCTTCCTCTGTGAAGAACAAAACTCTAAAATTCAAGCAGTTAAACTTAAGGTAGGGGAAATAATTTCTTCCCGTGGCTCTAGATTTAATGACAGCTTACCTGGGCTTTTCTCTTAGCCTCTCATTGGAGGAGTGGGAGGAGAGGTCGGAGTGGTGGCCCCGCCTGTCATCCTGCGGAGAGTAGGAGCGGTACGACTCAATCTCGGAGATATCTGCAACACACATGAACAAACAAGTTCAAAGAGGTGTCTGTGATGCCTTTGGGCTTCATACTGCCTTCATGTTCAGGTAATATAAAAAGGAGACTAAACATGTCTGGAAAAGTAAAATATATGTATGTAATGTATAATTTCTTCTTAAATTACATAACCTGGCTTTTACACAATTCAAATGGCCCACAGGTCATGGAAGCAGCAAAGGGCACAAACACACACGAAGGTGCCACATAAATAAAGGTCACATCACTACAAAGTGGAGTACGCCCAGTCATATGTACTACCCGCTCCAAGGATCTTGACATTTAGAAACAAAGGATAGATTATTTGTACTTTAGCATGGCTTGATTGACGAAGCATAGAAATCCATTACAAAGCAAAATTAAGTAGATGCACTTAAGGTGATTTAAACCTTGCAGAGCTAAAACTCCTCACACACACACACAATCAGTCCCTATTGTTCTCAGGCATTTACAGAGAGGGATACTGGACAGCAAAAACCAGAGAGCTGCTGCGGTGCCAACCTTACCATAATGAAATTTTGTCATATCCACTAGCAGGATTATGATGGGGGATTAGGTCACCCTGCCTAAGGCGGGGGAGCACTTTCACACAGGCAGAAACACACACACTGAGTCCCAAAACCAGAGAAAGTGGGTCATAAGTCTTCCGGCTACCCCCCCCACCCCACCGGCAAACATTTGGTCAGCAAACAATCCACTCACACCATTTTTCTAGATTGGTCCCTACCAATCACAGCACGCCGTCCGGTCATGTGACATTAAAACCAGGTATAAAAGAGTGAGTAATCATGACGGTGAAAGAATAATGAAGATAGTATGGTGAATCTCTGGTTAGCTCATAGTGCCACTACTGCTTTGTCAAATATTTGTACACATATAAATAATAAAACCTGATGTGTTTGTACACCTTTTATTTTATGAAGGGAAGACAAGTTTAATGGACAAATACAACAACAACAGCTTCAATGTTTCTACAGTTAAATATGAGGTTCATATTCGCAGTGGGTTTATATATACACGATGAAGGCGGCCACTCGTTAGGGTTTGCCTTTACTCTGGATAGGACCTGCTGCTTTTCAGTTTCAAGTGTCTCTCACCATCGATTTCCGAGTCGCTGTCCGCCATTGGGGGGACTCTGATCAGCACCTGCCGTTTGTCTCTCTGCACCACCAGCTGCAGCTTCCCGCGGGACTTCTCGATCAGCTTCCCTGCGTCGCTGAGTGACAGGTTTTCTGTCACCGTACCGTTAATCTGACAGAGAGGAGAACAGGAGCACAGTCAGATGCTAATCACTGCACTAACTACAAAGAAACAATGCAACAGCATTGATATGGAGAGAGAGAGAGAGAGAGAAAAAAAGAGAGAGAAGTTTAAAAACAAGAAAAAAATCTTAGTTTTTTTTTTTTATTTCAAATAAAATACACAGCATCCTAAATCGCTAAACTAACCCCCTGCACCAGAAGTTGGAGTTCAAATATTAACAAAAGAATAATGAGACATCAATCAATAATCATATCTGACACAAAGCTTGTTCACAATCTGCACTTTGAGGAAAAACCTTGACCCTACCTTTAAAATAATGTCCCCTTCCTGCAGGTTCCCATCTCTGCTGGCAAGTCCTGTGCTGGTCATCTCTTTGATGAAGAGCTGACTGCCAAGACGAAGGCCATACTCTGGAAAAGATGGATCAAAAAAATCCTCTTTGTATCAACACATAAACAGGCTTTACAGATACCCAGACATCCTTGAAAAAAAAAAAAAAAAAAAAAAAAATATCACATTAGCTGTTTTAAAACTATATATTTTGTTGTTAAAATGGAGTCAAACAGCCTAACAACAGTGACAAGATTAGTTAGTTTCACACCTTCGTTGGGCCGGTTCTTCAGCAGCAGCACATTCATGGGTTTCTCTAGTGGCTCCAAGTCCCGGGCGGGGCGGGGCAGAGGGATGGGCATGGCGACAGGTGACGGGGAGCGCTCCAGACGGTCTCTGCTCCCACTCCGCTTTGGCGGCTCCTCGTACTTCCTCAGGTCACTGGGGATGCGTTCCCGTCCTCGTTCGAAGCTGTGGTCGCGGCCGCGGCCTCGTGCAGGGCTGTCACGTGTGTAGCGCAGGTCTGGGCTGTTGGTGCGGTCCAACGTTCGCTCGCTGCGGTAGCGCCGGTCGGGACTGTGGTCTCGGTCTAACGCGTGCTCGCTGCGGTACCTTCTGTCCGGGCTGTAGTCGCGCACGGGCATGTGGTCCCCCTTGTAGGGGCGATCCGGGCTGCGTTCTCGGTCCAAAGTGCGACCTCTGCTGCCATCTCTCTTGTACTGCCGGTCCGGGCTCAGGTCTCTCTCTGTGCCTCTACCACGTTCCCGCCGGTCATAGTCCCTGTCGTAGTCACGCTCACGTGTTTGGTAGCCAGAATCCATGTAGCCTCCCCCGCCTCGCTCCCTCTCCAGGCTGTGGTCCCGCCCACCTCCACTCCGGCTGCTGTACATACTGCGGCGGTCCTGCTCGTAATAATCGTCATTGTAGTCGTTGTTGAAGACTCTGTCATCAGGTGACGGGGGACGGTTCAGCAGATTGACTGGAACCTTCCTGGGCCTCTTGACTGTCTGTTGATCAAAAGAAAAGAAAAGAAAAAAGGTCACTACAAACAAATCAATAAATTTCTTTTCTTTTTTTTTGCTGAAAAAAGAGAGCAGAAATACAAGGAGAGAGGCAGCATCAATGAATATGAAGTTTCAAACCCCCAACATGCATCAGGTCAGGTTCAAATAACAAAGCAAAAGCTGTACTTACAATCTTTGCTACTTTGCCACACTTCCTGAGGGTCTGGACAGCGAAGGAGTGGATGGCCCCGTCCATGGGGATGGCGTTCACCTGCACCACTCGGTCATTCTCACTACACAAACAAACACACGTTGGTATGAGCTAAACATGCTAAATTTAAGAACTGGTATTCTCTGGTAGGTACTCTCAGGGTGCTAAATGTGAATGTTTATTGCAAAAATAAAGACATAACTTTTATAAATACATTTAATATTTAGTTTGAACCTAAAGTGACAGGTGGAACACTAATGGCTGTGTCGCTGTTCAGATAGTTTCCAATAAGGAATATAATGCAATGCAAGTAGGGAAATAAATCCTTTAAGCCATAAAAACAATAATCAAAGCGCTATATATATATATATATATATATATATATATATATATATATATATATATAATTATGAACTAATCCCTGTCAGTTGTCGAATTGATTAAATGAGCCATGGGCGATGTGGATGAAGTCCTGTACGACTATCATGAACATATAATTTCATATTGCAGTATACCATAAAATTCTTAAAAGTTTTGGAAGACTATGAATAAATTGACTTTAAGGAATGTCTGTTTTTGGCAAATCCTGTGAATCAAATACAGGACAAATAAACATTGATGCAAAAAGCATTTTTCTTGGCTACCATGGTCTAATACATACAGGGATATTAAAAAGAACATATACCTCAGTATAAATGGTATAGCAAAATTTAGTTAAGTAATTCCACTATTGAATGGGATGTGAATTGTACTAAATTTAATATAGCTCTGATTGTACAGTAGGGTGGGTAGACGAGCTGTGAGCTTGGGGAAGAGAGAGAGAGAGAGAGAGAGAGAGAGAGAGAGAGAGCGGAACGGAGCTGTGAATGAGATAACTATAACAGTATTTTCTAATTGTTTCACAATGGTTATTTCTAAAGCACAAATAAATAACCATCAAACACTCAATAGATGATTATGTGGAGAGAGACGCTTAGTGCTTAGTTTCATTCTTATTTCATCCATTGCAGGTGCAGCAGTAAACAAGGAAGTAAGCCACTCGAATATCGATTTATGACCATTTAATGATGAGGGGGAAACATTTTTGTTTAATAACATTAAAATTAAAGTTAAGCTTCCCGTCTCATTATAAAAAAAAAAAAGATAGAAAAATCAATGCTGTCTCGGCAGCCTGTGACAATTGCTTCACGATGTTCACCCCCATTTTCAACCAATGAAATAATTTGACCGGTCCCGGTTGTTAGAAACTGGCCGTGTGCAATTTACATTGAAAGTGACCCGCATCTAAGCCGTGTCCGGCCCACCTCTTGATCTGGGTCGCGAAGCCAAGCTGGTCAACGTGCCCTAACCCTTCAAACGCAAAGTCAACCCTGGTTTAACCCGGGTAAAGCCCTCAGTGTGAAAAGGTGTATGACTGTTCTGTGTGGAGTTCAAGGATTAAATACTAAATTATGAGCAACAATGGTACGCACAACAACAAGCCATCAGCAGGTCCTCCTTGCAGGACGTCGGACACCACAATGGATGTCTCGCCACTTTCCTCGTTCGGGTTGTCTCGCCCCCCTGACACTGCGATGCCAAAGCCCATCTTCGGATCCTGAGAACAAAAAAAGAAACAATGTAAATCCTGTGGAGTCTTTATTTATTCTGTGTGTGTGTGTGTGTGTGTGTGTGTGTAATAATCCCTCTGGTGTGTTGGCTCACAGTGTATTATCCTGGTTGTACGTGTTTTGTGCATGGCGATTAAAGGACCTGCATTTTGACTCCGATTGTGATAACAGTTGTGCAAACTGAAGTCATGCATGGATGACTGTGCAGCAGTTCAGCACCTACATGCCCATCTTCAGTAGCCTTGTGCGCACACTTTTTTCCGAGGTTTAATATTCATTTACAAACGTCTCCGTTTTTAAAGGCTTCTTTGGAAACGTGGCTTTGAATGATTCTACCTGCCACTGCTGCAGTTTACCCAGATGAGATTAGGTCAGAGATTTGATGACCCGGTCTCTTTATCCTCTCCCTTCCATCTGTACAAAAAAAATACAATTCACCACTTCCCTCTGTCTATAGCAGATGGCCGCGGAGGCAGAGGGATGGAGAAAGTACAAGTAGAGGCAAAAATGAAGGAAGACAGAAGACATGAACAGATTCTTTCACTCTGATATACTCATCTTAAAAAGGATTTAATTCCTGTTATCAAAATATTCGGTGAAGAATGAAATACAGTACTTAACAAGTAGTTTTTATAGAATAGACTGTTGCTGCCAGATGTCTGCAAATGTCAACTTTTTGTGATGTGAGCTTTGTCTTTAGCTTGACAACAAAGCATGTTTGACATAATCTGACTTTTGAAAAGGTTATATGAGCAGGAGAGGACAGTATTCTCTACCAAATAAACAGAAAAAAACAGGCATGTATTTGTTCAAATAAAGTGAAAGAAGAAACCCCACATTGGTGCAAAAAGGGTTTTTAAAAGGTCAGCAAAGATTTATTTATATGATATATATTTATTTTTTTCAATGCTGCTGAATGTCACCTCAATTATTAAGATGCATAAGAATAAACAGCGTGTGTTATTTAAGTTGGATGATAGCTCTATCAGTCACATCCAGATGTGTCCACATATTGCTTTTATTATCCATTATATTTACTTTGACACAGACAGTGTAAACAAACATTTTTTTTAAAATCAAATCCAAAATAGTGCCAGGAATCAAGCTGTGCCTCTCAAATCTCTGCTGCTTTGTTACCATCCTCCATGTTTGTTTTTCCTTGGCATTTAGTAATCTCATACAGTACACATATTTATTAAGCCCAGATCTTGTTGTGTTACCTATTTAAACACAGTTGCACCAGTTCATCTTCTGTCCATTTTGTTTGCAATATGTTCACTTTATGTGATGTTTAATACTGTTTGCCTTGTGTGCGTTATGTCCCCAATGTAAATGCGTATAGCACTGTATTTTGTTGTCCTTTCTAATGTTAGTCTTGTCTGTTGTTGTAAAGTAATAATTAGCATGTGCAATCTTTCCTTTATAATATAAGAAAAGTAATTTGTAGCCAGGTAATCAACTATAGTTGATTACCTGGCTACAAATTACTATGGAAAAATGCAGCAGCACAAGTATCAGTCCTAATGACCACAACACCACAAGAATTAGAGGAGAGCGACTAGGCAAGGTGTGATTTTTCGTTTTCCTCGAGACCGCAGAGGGTGGGGGGGGGGGAGAGGGTTTTGGTTCTTGTTCAAGGGCATTTATTTGTTCTGTATGTTAAAAATATAAAAAATAATAAAACATTGATCATAAAAAAAGAAAAGTAATTTGTGTTTATTCTGTATCCTGCTATATACTTCAGTGTGTGTAGAGCTGTCTTTTTGTCTTTTTAATGTCAACCTGCAGATGAAAATTTGCCATTTGGCTAAATGGGGCACACTTACATCACAATAAAATCGATTCATGTGCATTATCCCTAATAAATAAAGTACGTCTTGTAACGTTGGCCAAAGAGCAGATGAATATTATGTTATATTATGATGATGGTCTTTTTCCTTAGACGCGGTGAGGGATATTCTGGGGGACACAGGCAGCAGCAGAGGAAACTTCTTTAAAAAGTCTGCTCAGTTAACAAAAGGTAGAAGAGGATAAAAAGTAGATGTACAGAGCAGAGTGTGACAGCTGGCTGTGGTGGGGTTGGGCGTCGGGGGTCACATGCCTGCAGCAGAGGACTTTTTTTTTTTTTTTTTGCACTAAATCTGCTTTTTTTTGGCTTCAGTGAACCGCAGCAGGAGAGAATGAGCTCATCATGATGATTACCTAAGCTCAACTAGTTTGGTCTGCTCACACAGTCGTACACGTGTTTAACAATACCGACAGTGTAGAACCTGGTTGACTTGGCTGGTGGCGAGATGTGGCACATCCACATTTAAGAAAGTGTTAACGATTTAACAACGATGCTGTAACTAGTGGTTATTATTATACACTGAACTTGTTAAGCACCAAAAGCTGACATTGAATGTCTGGTCAGATTTGTAATCTTGTTTACCTATTTTTTCAAACAGTTCATGACTTAATTAATCATAATTTTGCCAATTTAGTCTGTACTTTATTTGGGCAAAGCTCTAGTAAAGCTGCTTATGTTCAGATATCATTTAACAGTTGAGAACTACATAGAAATACATGGTTATATTTCTCAAATTATGTTATAGAAAAACACATCACTTTGGTATGGGTCCATATCAAGTGATACACAGTTATAAACACAAGTTACCAGATTCTAAACTTTTAACTTAGGCTAGGATTTCTCACTTAGTCTGAGGTATTCATTTCAACAACATGACATTTAAAAAATAAAGTACTAAAAAGAAACATTTTAAAAGCTCAAAGAAGTTGTGGGTTTACGTGATAATTGACTAAAACCAACTTTGGCAGTTTTTGCCATTGAAACATTACTGCGGCCATGAGTCCAAATTCTCCTTGCAGAACCCCACACCCAAGCTCTATAAAATGTTCTGACCATTGAAGAAAAAAACACAACATTTCACATTCTATCCATAAATTTCAACTTGGGGCTACACAACAAGCTGTAAAAACCGCATCAACATATTATCACCAAATAAAGTTGGTATTGCAAACTTGTTAGCAAAAAGAGCTTTACTTTTTGCCCATTGAGCATCACCATTCAACTCCTGTTTGTCCCATTTGTGTCCACCTGATGAATGCAAGTTCATTTTAGCTGTTTTGATCTCGACCAACTCTTAAGCAGCTAAATGCGCCATATATATATACAGTGGGGGAAATAAGTATTTGACCCCTTGCTGATTTTGCAGGTTTGCCCACTTACAAAGAATGCAAAAATTTACAATTTTAATCATATGTACATTCTAACAGTGAAAGACAGAATCCCAAAGAAAATTCCAGAAAATCACATCATATGAATTTATTAAAATTGATAACCATCTGATGAGGAAAAACAAGTATTTGACCCCCTGGACAAACAGCATGTTAATATTTTGTAGAAAAGCAATTATTGGCCAGCACAGATGTCAAACGGTTTTTATAGGTGGTGACAAGGTTTGTGCACATTTCGGCAGGGATGTTGGCCCACTCCTCCCTGCAGACAGCCTCCAAATCATTCAGGTTCCGAAGTTGTCGCCTGGCAACTCAAATTTTAAGCTCCCTCCAAAGATTTTCAATCGGATTCAAGTCTGGAGACTGGCTAGGCCACTCCAGAACCTTGATGTGCTTCTTCTTCAGCCACTCTTTTGTTGCTTTGGCGGTTTGCTTAGGGTCGTTGTCGTGCTGAAACACTCATCCTCGACCCATCTTCAGCTCTCTCACTGAGGGAAGGAGATGTCGGTCCAGAATTCCACGATACATGGCCCCGTCCATCCTCCCCTCAATACGATGGAGTTGTCCCGTCCCCTTGGCTGAAAAGCACCCCCAAAGCATGATGTTGCCACCACCATGCTTGACGGTGGGGATGGTGTTCTTTGGGTTGTACTCGGTGTTCTTTGCCCTCCAAACACGACGAGTTGAGTTGAGGCCAAAAAAGTTCTATTTTGGTCTCATCTGACCACATCACCTTCTTCCAGGCCTCTTCTGAGTCGTCCAGGTGGTGAACGCGAACTTCATGCGGGCCTGTACATGTTTCTTCTTGAGCAGGGGGGACCTTGCGTGCGCTGCAGGATTTCAATCCATGACGGCGTAGTGTGTTACCAACCGTTTCTTTTGTAACTGTGGTCCCAGCTGCCTTCAGTTGATTCATCAGTTCCCCCTTGTGGTTTTGGGATGATTCCTCACCGTTCGCATGATCAGGGACACCCCACGAAGCAAGATCTTGTGTGGAGGCCCAGACCGAGGAGGTTGGCGGTGGTGTGGTGCTTCTTCCATTTCCTGATAACTGCACCGACAGTTGATCTTTTCTCTCCAAGTTGCTTTCCGATTCTCTTGTAGCCCATCCCAGCCTTGTGCAGATCAACAATCTTGTCCCTGATGTCCGTAAAAGCTCTTTGGTCTTGCCCATGGTGGTGATGTTGGATGCTGGTTGTTTGGGTGTTGACAGGTGTCTTTTATACAGGTAACGAGGTGAGGCAGGTGTATTTGATGTAGATAATTGGTTCGGATTGGGGCTGTGTCTTAAAGAAAGACTAACTGGCTTGTAGGAGCCAGAATACTTGCTGTTTGTCCAGGGGGTCAAATACTTGTTTTTCCTCATCAGATGGTTATCAATTTTAATAAATTCATATGATGTGATTTTCTGGAATTTTCTTTGGGATTCTGTCTTTCACTGTTAGAATGTCCATATGATTACAATTGTAGATTTTTGCATTCTTTGTAAGTGGGCAAATCTGCAAAATCAGCAAGGGGTCAAATACTTATTTCCCCCACTGTATATATATATATATATATATATATATATATGTGTGTATTGTATTGATATGGAAATAGTTGATCTTGTGTTAGTTTTTCACGAGCTCATCTGACAAGGCAAGCACATTATTCATTATATTTTCTTCACAACTGCATAAGTTTACTTTGGGTCTCTTTCAGTTGAAAGGGGAATGTCCGTTACATCTGTAGCATGGGCACTCTATGATCTCTTAATTGTTAGTTGACTGCAATGTGTCAAAATGAGAATTGAAATGCGCTCCCAGTGAAGCACTGGGTTTAACAGCCTGTGTTTATGGATAAAATGTAAATACTTTAAATGAGATGAGGTCTGGTGTATTGTGGGGCAGATGGACTCACCCTCTGCAAGGTCACGGTGTACTGCTCCCACACGGTCTCCTCCATGACCGGGTTCTGTGGAGAGAAAGGAAAGATTACCATGGGTAGTTTCATTTCACCCAACAGATTAATAACGTATTACGTGAAAACGACAAAGCCAGTTCATTAGCCTACGTATGCTGTCGTTACACAACCAGGAGCTCCCAGCGTAACAATGGCAGGCCTCCGCTGAACTGTTTACAACAAGTTTGACAAAGAAACTTCTGGCTCTTGTTCATTAAATATTGATGAGAACACTTGACATCAGTTAGCTTTCTTTAACAAGCATTTAGAAATAATTCAGCATTAAGAAGTACTTCTTCGGGTTGCGTAAATTAGTTATAAGATACACATCTGCTAAACTTCAAGTCGTATAACAACCAAGAAACGGACAACTTACAACAACAATTACTTTACTTTCATTAGTAAAGTTTGGGGCATATCCGAATCACATGGGGGGATAAATGCATTATGTTTCACTCTCACGTTAACATTGCGAGACAGGGCAACTGTGCTGCATTCATGTGGTGACAGAATGATCGGAAAAATGTATTCACGACTGGGGGGAAAAATCCCACTGCATGAGTATTGCGAGATAGGGCATGCCTTGGCGGAGGTCTGTGCTCTCCGAGTGCCCTTCTAGTTATCAATTAAAATAACACTTTTTTGATTAATTGTCAGGACTAATAAGAAATAGTAGAGCCAAACTCGATGTCTTGAAATTGGTTTTGTTGTCTAACCGAGTAAAAAAAAAGTTATTAAATCGTATAAAACAAAAACAACTACATCTTTGCATTTGAGAAGCTGAAACCTGTATTTTTCCCCCGCATTTTTTAAACTCAAAATAATTAATTGTCATCATTAGTTTCCTGTTAAGTGACTGATCAATAATCCAATTAGTTCATCCATCAGTCCTTATGAAGTACAAACTAACTTTTGTCAAAAGTATTCCATCATTTAAAGCCAAATGAAAGTTGATTTCCAAAATCACATCTCAATTTCTCGACAAAAAATGAACCATAATAAATACCAGAATTTATTTTGATCCCAAATGATCATTTTAGAACAGCCGACAACAATTTCTGCAATTCTGGATCCCTCATTTCAGAACAAAACTCGACTGAACTCAACTTAACCCACTACCGAAGCTCTTTCCATTTAAAAACAAACAACCACTAACATTACAGAACCAGTCTGGCCGAGCCACTTGCCCTGGCCGCAGATCTGATCAAATCTGTAGCAGAATCACACTTACGAGTCCCTGAAGGATACGTATAGTCTTGACCGCGTGGGCCCATTTCCTGTGCAGGCTGAGCACGGTCTTCATCGTTGGCGCTCTCCGTCTCTTCCTAGCTGCTTCTCTCCCTGTTCACCGCCAGCGGTGCTCTGGCAGACTGATGTGCGCCACAGCCTCCTCCATGGTCACAGCTGCACAACCACCAGCAGCTCTCCTCCTGCATTTGCCCGCCTGCCTGCCTTTGACGTAACAGGGATTCTGCTGGCCTACATTCAGCCCAAATCCCATCGTCTGCAGACAGTGTAAACGTACAGACACACCAACTTCTGCACAGGCACGCTGTGATTAAATGCCTGAGTATTCGTCCACAAACACAGCAGCAAATCACACCACACATTTTTGGGTTTGAGGTCTGCTCAGATCCTGAGATATATCAGACACTCTTCAGAGTTTTAGAGATGACTCACACATCGGCAAAGACAAACAAACACTAAAAACGTGCGCAGACTGCAAATCTGAGTTGGTGGCAGCACAATGGCTGGGATTTTAGATTGTTGGGAGGGTTTTTGTAACTAAGGTGGAAAGTGAAATCCGTGTGCCGCTGACATCTCAGGCCCAGGCTTAGTGAAGCGGGGGCATGACTGGGGCTGGCAGCTCACCCATCATAACCCACTTTTTTTGATCTTCTGGCCTACGAGGGGAAACCAGATAGGACTGTGTGAATGAAAACAGGACAAAGGCCACACATACACTTCAGAGAAAAGAACACACTGAAGATCTTTGTTTTGGCACTGGCATTTGAAATGTACATCTAGAAATTCAGCTTAAACTTAAAGCTGTAATCTCGAAGACTTTCATTGAAAAAAAATGTCTGTTAAGCCACTATATATCACTGAAGGAGACAACACAATGGTGATTGAGCCCACTGATTAAATTAGTATAAAAGTAGACCATAGAAATTATATACAGGTATACAGTATGTTTGAAAATTGTTGAAATGACAATATTTTAAGGAGGAGATCAGATGACATGTAAAGATAAACATTTTACTTGCATTGCAAGTAAAATCTCTGAAAACATATTTTGTAGAGTATTTTGTTTTTATGCTCAACCGGGGTGAAAAATGTGTTGTATCAATAAAGAGAAGTATTAAGAATGACTGCTTCTTCTTTTTTGTTTATTTGACATCCCTTTACACCAGAAAGGTCAAAACACTGTAGCAGAAGAGAGAACCATAATGTGTGGACAGAGGAAACATTAACTCACGAAAGTCAAATAAAATGACTTGGGTTTTAATCAGACCGTCTTCTTGTGCTATGTGATTTGACTGTGGCGGCTGCTCGCAGGCAGGCCTGCTGGATAAGTCGTAGCCTCCTGAGCGTTGGCCATTACATAACAAGAGACAAACACATTCTCAGGGAGGGAGGATGAAATACTGGGTCATCCTCGCAGGCCGTGACTTGGAAAACTAATTATTTAGAGGAGGAGTGAACACGGTTTAAAAAACAAAATGTGTGGGCAGATTTTAGTCAAAGAAAATGCATTTAAATAAAGTCTCTTTTGGTGACATTAAAATTCAAACATCATGCAAAATCACAGTTATTTGTTCTGCTCGTTGTGCTAGTGGTTCTCACGGGTGATAAACCGATACATTTGGGGGATTTTGAGATTTGTGAGAATGTCTACCTTCCCACACTTTTATGACAAATGAGATAGACATACCAACACACACATATACACATATATATATACACACACACACACACACACACACACACACACACACACACTTTAACTTTGTTGGAAAATAAAAACTAGGTTCAATGTGGAGCACACAGCGGTGCTATCAGCCTTAGCGGCATGTGAATGCCCAGTGAATAGCCAGTGAGATGCATTTTCAGGAATGTTAGAATGGACAGACATTACTTCTGAAACTGTGCTTAAGTAATAATGAAGACAGAGGTCGTTTTAAAATGCAGGTTGAAAAAGGAACCGTAGTAGTGTGGATGTAGCCTTACAACTCAGCGTTTAGTCTACAAAATGTAAATTATGTAAAAAAAAAAAAAAAAAAATATTCAGTTTACAATAATATTAAAGCAGATCACAAAGATGCTGGAACCAGAAAATAAGACATTTATGCTGAGGTTTCAAGTAGAGCTGTAAATGTTCGATACTAGCTTCAATCAGTAGCAATACCAAGGCAGCTGGATACAAACTGGATGAAGAAAAACTTAGGCCTACATGTTTTGTGAAACTGTACAGAAAACCTTTGAATAGTTTTGAAATTGTACTGTACAAGACGCTGAATTCAAAATAAAGTATAAGTTCAAATTAAAAGCCGACTTGGAAAGCGCCATAGTATGTAGGCTACAATAAAGAAAAGATGACTCACTTTCTGTGTTCCCCCTAATATTTTTTGAATCCGTCAAACTCAGTATTCAGAGGGAGAATGTCAGTTTTTAGCTGTGCAACTAAAGATTGTGGATGTAACTGATGTAACATATAAAGCCCATACTTTTGTTTAGCAACTATTTGCTAGAAATCAGTTTGTAACTTTTTATTCTTTACTGCATTGTCTTTTCAACTCGAACTACCCAGGCAGTCTGAAAGTTCACATGTTTCTGTGTGCTGCTGGTGGCTGATAACAGAGAAGTTGAACAAGTCTGCCCCCTACTGGGGACAGAGTCGCGTTACACTTTGAGGCATTATAAAAGAACAACTAGTAACTAGTAACGTTAACAATCATTTACGGACCCTACCACCTTTAACTCTTGCTACTTCAAAAAGATGAGTTAAAAAAGAAAAAAAAAGGAGGAAACAGGTTATTTTGAACACCAAAGGACAGACAAGTAAAGTTAACGTTACCGTTAAGTGCACTGTAAATGGGACAAAGCGATAAATTACGGGAGAAGTCAATATATCAAAAACGATTAGCTATAGGGTCAAAACAAAGTCTAAACTGGATTTATTAACTTTTAAAGTGTGCTTTACTAACTAAACTAACCTTCTAGCTGACCGTTAGCTTAACATCAGAGCAGGTGCAACAGGGATTCATGGAAACTCCCGAAAAACCAATTCTACCTTAAAAACATACATACCAAACACTGTAACAGGAGTATATCAGTGCTATTATCGGTCAACTTTTGTGTTTATGAATACTTTGAATTTCGAAATGGAAGTACTTACGGTGAAATATTGAGTTGCGTATCTGCTCAGAGTGAGCAGCCCCCCTTGTTTTACTCGCATCACGCACTTTGAACTGCCCGGGACTTTAGAGTAAAACAAAACTAGTTAGACGTTTCCGGTCGGATGGAGGCCAAAGTTTAGAAGAAACTAAGAGTTTCCAAGTGTAAAAAGTGTAAAAGTTGCGCCTACTTTACTTTAATTATCGCACTTTATCTTCCAAAAACATCAAGATTAGACAATCAGAGCAAAAAGTAGCTCAGACGACTCCTAGCTTGGTTAAGATCATACCAAATGAGAGTGAGGATGAGGGGTGTTACGTATAAAAGTACCTATTATAGATAACCGGAAACTAAAACAACCTGTGATAACATCAACCTCGTTTGAAATACAAGAAAAGAAAGAAAACTATGAATTTGGTCATCAGTAATAATGAACAAATGAACACAGTATTGGTACATGTGTAGAGTTGGCTTGCACCTGTAATACCGCTGACATGGATCCGTCCTAAATTCCCATTGATTTTAGGGAGCCTGCTGTGAGGTTCCCAGACAGACAGCACAAAACCAGATTTAATATAGCTTACCATAGAACATAATTCAGACAAAGAAGTGCCATTTAAAAACGCATCTGAGCAGATAGAAGGAATTCATTGTGTGAAATATATTTTGGATAGCCCATATTTACAGCAACTGCCTTCCAAAGCCAAAAACAATGTTAGTTTAGTGTGTATAAAATAGTCAAAGCTCTTAAGACTAAATAAAGCAACAAAAAAAGAGATTACACCTATACTTACTCCTAAACAAATTTACCACCAATTATTTTGATAAGGCAAATTACATACAGTTTATTATTTATCGTTTTCTCTTAATTCCCCACCTCTGCAGCAATTGTTTTATAGGTTTTGCTTAACAAGAAGGATGCATTGCAGTTTAGAAAATACACACAGCCATAAGTATGTGGACACCTGAACATTAAAGCCATACGGTATGTTATTGTTGACCACGTCATTCTAAACCCGGTCTTCTGGTTTTGTGTTGGCCTTCCACAAAAGTTTGGACCTGGCTACATGGATTTGTTCTCATTCAGCCACGAGAACATTAGTGAAATCCAACACTGATGTTGGGTAACGGATAAGGCATGACTTACAGTCAGCGTTTCAGTTTACCTGAAAGGTGTTGGATGGGGTTGAGGTCAGGGCTCTGTGCAAGCCAGTCAAGTTCTTCCACGCCAGACTGGGAAAAACATTTCTTTTTGGAGCTGGCTTTGTGCACACAGGCACTGTAATGTTGAAACGGGAAAGAGCCTTCAACCAACTGCTGCAACAAAGTTGGAAGCACACTATTGTCTAAATTATCACTGCATGCTTAAGGATTAAGATTTACTTTCACTGCCACTAAGGTGCCAAAAACATGAAAAAGTAGACGCCCATGTGCAGCCGTCCCACAATAACCTACTGTTGTGTGTGTGTGTGTGTGTGTGTGTGTGTGTGTGTGTGTGTGTGTGTGTGTGTGTGTGTGTGTGTGTGTGTGTGTGTGTGTGTGTGTGTGTGTGTGTGTGTGTGTGTGTGTGTGTGTGTGTGTGTGTGATACCATCAACTATCTATTCAAGCCTGCCCTTAATTGGTATTTAATCAACAAAAGACTGACCCTAAAAAATCCCTAATAACACATAAAATGTGTTCTTTCAATATCTGATATTTAAAAAAAAAGACAGAAGCTTTTCTGCTGGCAATAAAAAGACAACACTTTATCCAAAATATTAAACTTCCGAGCAGCAACACCTTAGGAATTCAGGGCAATCAAGTCAAATCACCACATTTCGGCTACTGAAACATGTGAAATAGGCCTTAAAATAGGCCATCCTAATGCAAAACAGCTTCACTGGCCCGAATCATTTGTGTGACCAAGTCGTTAAAACAATGACGCTTCCAGGATGTGACATGTCTATCTGGTTAATCATCATCGTGGATGCAGGAGGGGGTCACTAAAGCGTGGTTGTATTCAAATAAGGAAAGAGGAAAGAAGTCTGGGAAACACTGACTCATGAAACCTCATATCTCCATTAAATCATCGTTTCAGAAGAGGAGCAGCCTTGCTTGCAGCTTACCAACAATTTTTGGATAAACAAAAATGCATGCATGCATTTTTCATCTTATCCAGTGATGGGATTAGGATAGAGTTTCATAAGATTAAAATTCATGAAATTGTCATCACAAGAGAAACACAATGATCCAAGCGACGTTAAAAGGATCAAAATCACTAAAGCTCGAGGGTTTTATATGCAACGCACAGAACAAAATACAGCGAAAAATGAAATGACGGTCTCAGTCTTCACCGAAAAAGCCATCGAGTTGTAAGTGTGCAAACAGGCATGAATATAGCTGCTTCATACCATCATGTGACTGGAGTCAAAACTCAGACGTCTACAGCACACTAAATGTTTAGGTTTTAATAGACATAGTCAAGATTGGTAAAGCATGTTGGGTTCAAACACTGAAACACACAGCAAGGGGTCAACAGGACCAGACCAGACTTTACGTCACTCTAAAAACACAGCATCAACACTAAACATCACGTAAACAACGTACCATCATAATAGCCGAGTAGCTGCGTGAGGAGAGGCGGCGGAGATACAAGTACTGGGCTTCTCTGGACCAGAGGAACTTGCGGTTGGACTTGAGCAGGTCAGTGCTGGTCTGGTCAGAGCCAGGCTGGTCCCTACGCACACAGAGAGAAAGAATATTTTAAAAAGGATGACTCTTTACTACTAAGTGTATTACGCATTAAAACAAATAGACCAAACATTCACTCTGTAGATCTTTGTCAAGAGAGAGCAGTGTATGTTTTGTGACCTGAGTATTATTACCAATACAAGCATCATTTTTTGTAAAGCAGGCTGTGACCTTACATTTTTTTTTAATTTGCAGATTGAGCCGCATTTACAAGGTATTACCAGGGGACCTCACGTGAATTAGAAATTAACAACCACGTCTGTGTTTCGTGCAGCTCATTTGCACTGGATAAGCAAAGTCTGTATTGTACTCAAATTTACTGATATTCTCCCCCATATTTGATGTCAAGGCTTTTATTTATAATTACCAACGCAGCCATACATGTCATACATTTGCACAGGATTAAGATCACAGACGACCTCTGCAATTATTACAAATTTCTAAAAAAAGGTCCCTAAATTATTAAAAAGGGGCATTTCACTGATTTTACACATAATATTTAGTTTACGCATCATGTTTAGTACTATTTCAAGTCTGAGAAAATAACCCTGATGATGTCAAAGTGATGTCATCGGAGTTATCTCAGCTTGGGCTTTAGCACTACACATTCTTAAGTGAAAGTTGTGTGACAAATTGTTATAGAGATGTGTGCATTTACGGGTCTATGAAAGACACTATCAAGCTGCATTATGGGAAATGTAGGATGCAGTGCTCTTATTTATAGAAAAAGTCAAGCTGTCTCAGGCTATGCTCCATTGACTTTGACCATACTTTTTAAAATCTGTCTCTTGTGAGTCCCCCAACTTTATGGAAGTGCAATACTAAATCACTGGAGTGCCCCTTTAAGTGCATGTTTGGGCAAAGACATTTACACTGGCATACAACATACAGCCTTTGTCCAACATGTCCAATACCAGTGATTTTACCACTCTAGTGCTTTTAGCTAAAGACTAATGTCAACAATGCTAACATGCTTACAATGACAATGCTTACATTACAACGGTTAACGTTTACCATGTCCACCATCTAAGTTGTTAGCATGCTTGTTAGTATGCTAACATCGTGGATGGTGCAATTTAGAATTAGAACATTTGCTAATTAGCAGTAAACAAAGCTGATGCTGATGATGGGAATTACATTACAGGTCATTTAGCTGATGCTTTTTATCCAACGAGACTTACAATTGCTATTAATCGGAGGCCACACACCTCTGGAGCAACTAGGGGTTAAGTGTCTTGCTCAGGGACACAATGGTTGATGTGTCGCAGTTGGAATCGCACCCGGATCTCCCACACCATCACCACCCCCCAATGTCATTAGTTTTGCAGGTATTTGGTCAAAGTATTGGATAAACTTTAGCCTGCAGCTGATGGTGCTAGATGAAAAATTAATTATTATAATATAATATATAATAATAATTATTATTATTAAAGTCACCCTGAAGGGAAGACCAAAAAGACCAGTAGGAAAAGTAGTGCTATGGATAGAGAATAAAATGCCACCTTTCCCAGAACTACTCCACTTGTGTATGACTCTGAGTAAAGCCAGAGGAGACCCGGCTCACACTGATACTACTGACTATAATACTATAATCTGCAGTCTTACTTCCAGGGCAGCATCTCCGATCTGATTGCCAACATGTCTGAACATGTGGTGTTTTCAACAGAGCTGAAAGAACTTTTTTTCCCCAACTTCGTGGCAGCGAGTCAGACCTGAGCTTTCTGATGCCTTCTAATGGCCTGACTGGATACAGTCAGAGTGATACTGTGCTGAGAGTAAAGAAAGCAGAATGCCTCTGCATGACTAAGCCTGCAGCCCACAACATATTAAGCACAGGCATATAGGTCCAGCTTGGTATCAACTGGAACAATGTGAAGTATTCCATTACATGACTCACTTCACTCTGCATTAACTTGTCAGGGGGCTCTGGGGCAAAAATCCTGAAGGGCCCATATTGACTTTCCTCTGTATGTACTCATCTGTCATCTCCCTCGTCCCATACGTTTACTCAAGCAATTTAGTATTGCACTTTCCTAACAGTTGGGGGACTCACAGGAGACAGACCCAAGCAGCAAAGGGCAGAGTTATCGTGACTTTTAGTCCCTAATATAGGTCAAGTTCCAAAAACTCTGGATCCTTCATGCAAAAACTCAATAGCGTTTTTTGTTCAACCCGCACTGTTGGGTAAAGAGCCACATCGCCCACTTCTCCAATTTGTAACGCAAGCTTTCTGTTATGAATTTTAAGTCTCAATCTGACATAACCTCAGGACCAAAACTCCGGTATCGGCACTAGTATTGAACATTTTCAAAACACGACCCAACCCTATTTAGACTTCATAAAAACTACCACGTTTTCATTTTTCAACTGAGTTTTAAAAGACAATTACAATTTACGTATCAGACATGATCTCCGTCCATATTTACACAACGTAAACGGACATGACTATTTGCATACACTGAGCATGCATGTGCCAGTGTAAACAGGAAGCCGATTGTCTAACGTTACTCTGCGGTTGAAAATACAGAAATTTAGAGAAAGAACAATGACGTAAAGTAGCCTGGACTGACGACGAGGTGGAACGGTTACTGAAAGTAAAGCGGTAGGATGAAATTTAGAAAAGGGTATGTAAGCCTACCTAACAGATAATATGGATTGATGTGGGTGTCTGCATAGACTTCCAAAAGGTCTCCGTTTCTGCCCGTCCAGACTACAACGCAACCTCGGAGTTTTCAAACTACAACATGTTCAGCAGAATTTGGAAATGCCAAAGTAGTGCGAAAGCAAGGTGTAAAAGTAGCAAAAGATATGCATTTTTAATCAAAAACGTATTATATAGCCCTGGACCAAACCTCTGTTCAACTACACCAAGTTATAATAGTCTACAGTTTACCTGCCTTACAGGTGATGCTGTTCACCAAACATCACTTTTGACTCATTAGGCAATAAATCAATATGAATGTTTAACATCTTTCAGTGGAATCACATCATTATGACACGAAGATGTCGGAGCATGCTGTGACGCACAATTCTAGCATCTAAAATGATAGCTGTTTTTAGTATTATTTTGAAGTATTTTGAGAGGTTTGTTTGAAATGAATGGAACATGACTATGCATTGTGATGAACAGCACTACAAGTAAAATGCAAGGCAGTTTAGCATCTAATTAGACAGTACAAACAGTAGCATATACTGTAGATCTGAAGATGAATAAATGTAAAGAATGTAGAATGAACCAATAGGGTAGTGTAGTAAGAAAGGATATTTGATATACAAAATTAACAACCAAATATACGAAATGTGAAAACTGTTTATACAGTATAATAGCCAAAATCATTGCGATGAACTATACATCAATACAATATCACTGAGTGAGAAATTCTCATAAAAACCCAAAAGCAGAGACCAAACAACAAATCGATTATTCCAGAAAACAATCAACAGATTAATCAACAATGAAAAAAAGTTAGTTGCAGCCCTAGTTTAGAAGTAGATCTGTTCGAGATTATCAGCTGCAGCAGTTGTTGAGTGACAACATGCAGTTCACTACTACTATGCACAGGCTTTCTATGCATGTTGAAGGCACCACACAGGGATCTGACTCACCCCTGGGGTCTCCACAGTTTCCTGCCGGGTGGCAGAAGCTCCCGTTTGTTCAGGGGAACAATCCCTATGGCTGCCTGCATGATCGTGATGAACTTCTTAAACTTCATCTTCTAATTCTTTAAACGGCAACAGCCTCACACACACACACACAACACACTGCTCTGACTGCTGCTACACTTCCTCCATCGCTCGTCTTCTCCACGTTTGGGCTCCTCTTCTTCTGCAGCAGAAAGCCTACAAACTTGTCCTCTCCATGACAACGATGCCACAGCTTTAGCCCCCGGAGCGGCGAGGTAACTGCGGCGGAGCTACTACGAGTCCCGCTCCCAACCGCCGACCACGACAGATGTCCTTTTGGCTTCCCTGAGCGAGTGAGGATAAAAAGGAAAACAAACGGCCACGTTCCTGCCAGGCAGCGGGCCGGCCGACAAAGAGGATGACAGCACGTCACGCTTACATAATTCCGGAGCTTCTTTGGACATTACTCTAATGAAAACGCAGCCTCTGCCACCGCCACCGCTGCTGCTGCTGCTGCTGCTGCAGCTGGGATTCTTGTGGTACTAAGCCCTGACAGATCATGTACGCTCCCCGCCCCCTTCTCCCATAATCCCCCCATCCAGGCTTAGTCTTCTTGCCATTCACACCCGGGCAGACCCATCTACTTCAGCCTCACACACCCCTCCACCAGCGCCAACCCTTTATGGAGGTTTATTAGTGACACAACTACTACTAAACAGGATTAAGCTGTAATCAATCTGCACTTCAAGATTTGAGCGTACACGGGGACAGATTTGTGAGCACAAAAACACGTTTTTCAGAGCAATGTCCCGATGGGACGCTTCATTTAAAATCTGCACTCATTACTTTCTCCAGCTGCTTTGGCACATTCGGTTTGTGTTCCATGTACCCTTTCGTAATGCCATCACTTAAGACCAACAACTTGTTTGGCCGTCTCACAAAATTCAGACCTCCGTCCTGTCTGTGGCACTCTGATTTTGACTGAACACATAAAGCCTTGAAAGCGTCTCACAAATCTAAATAAAAAGACTCAGTAATTTTCCAAAACAGCTGGGCATGGTAGTTTTTAATGAACGTTACTCAAACAGGAGTAAATAGTGCATTTGTTGGGGACGTTTTTCAGCTGCGGATGAATACACATTTGGTGAATGAACATAAAAAGGTAGCCTGACAAGCCGGACCCACATCAAGATGTTGGGTCTGGGAACTCACCATTGGCAGGGCTCAATCTGAGGGGCGGGATAAACGGTTGTCTTTCAAATTCCCTCTACACGTAATAGGATAGCGCTACAACCAACAAGAGCAACGCTAGTTGATAGATTAAACTTTTGCCGTATCTGGTCAGCAAAACTCTGACTATATTGATATCGTAATATGAGACAAGATATCAAATTAGATTCTGGAAATCGTAATATCGTAATATCGTGATATGGCATAAGTGTTGTCTTTTCCTGGTTTTAAAGGTTGCAATACAGTAAAGTGATGTCATTTTCTGAACTTACCAGACTGTTGTAACTGTTCTATTATTTGCCTTTACCCTCTTAGTCATTATATCCACATTACTGATGATTATTTATCAAAAATCTCATTGTGTAAATATTTTGTGAAAGCACCAATAGTCCACACTACAATATCGTTGCGGTATCGATACTGAGGTATTTAGTCAAAAATATTGTGATATTTGATTTTCTCCATATCACCCAGCCCTACCGAACACATCTTCCTTTTTTTAAGAATGACTTCAGTGTCGTTCTTTTCTCAAAGAAAAGCTTAACTCCAAGTCTTCCGGAGTCGCAGCCAAAGCCGATTCGAAAGACCGTTATTCGCCAGCAGAAGCAGCCATCTTCTTTGTTTTCAAGTAGCAGGGAATTCACGCGGAACCGTCGCAACTCTGCTGTCCTTATGTTAAGCCCACCCACCAACTCTACACACGATGTGATTGGCCTGACCAGAGTTTGGTTTTTCCAGCTCGCAAGCCAACAGATGGCCAAATTACATTTGCTGCCGCTAGGGTGCGTCTAGATTTCTAGGCTATATAAAAAGGAACAACTGTGCAACAGTGGGGATCATTGATGTGCTTATATAGTTTTTGGACAACAATGGATCTCTATGGCACAGAGGAAGAAGATATATCAGGCTTTGGATACACACACTACTTGAATGTTGATTTTGGCCTTTTCATGCAATTTGTTGACAATAAAAAAGATATAATATAATAATATAATCCTTATCACAAATTCAATCATTTTAAAATTCAAGTCTAAAAAAAACCAAGCCTCAATATCCACAAACAGACTTCCTTGTAAATACGTTGGGGAGAATGATGTCTTAGATTGAACCAGCTGTGCATCGATTGGGACCAAGCTAATTAACCATTTATAAAGTTACAAAACTTCTTTTAAAAACGTGCTTATGTGTTTAACTCTGTTTATTGCAAACTAACACATAAGTGGTAGCAAACCGTAGCAGTTTTTGGGAAAGGCTGCTGCAAATTTAGTCATTTTGGGTCACAATAACCAGGACAAATCTCCTTAAGATCCTAGAGGAACTGCCTTAACGTTTCCAACTTGAATGACACAGCAGGGGTGTAGATGCAGGGTTCCAGTAAAAAAAAACATGAGGTGGTCGGTCAAAAAGTTGAACCTGGCATTTTCAATTTGAATGCCCAGCAACAGGAGACAGGAACATTTTGCAGACGGTCTTTAAGGCCGATAGAGCACACCGGAAATTAGCCTAATGTCATAAAGAGGACGGGCTCTAAGAGGATGACACCTGCAGGGTAGATCTGACCTCACTTGCACTCTGTCAAACCAGACGGATAACTATTTCACATAGGGCTGCAGCTAGTCTCGCATTGCCAGACCTTCCTCCACAGCGCTGCAAAGGAGGGTCTGGCTAGTCCGCACAGCATTCCGGGATGGGAGGAAAAACTGGTTCATTGGCATTTCTTTAAACCAATCACAATCGTCATGGGCGGTGCTAAACGCCCAACGGAGGAACGGTGCCACTGCAAAATAGCCTCTGGAAGGTACTTGTTTTGGTGGAACACGTGTACGTTCAAAGTAGGGCTGAAACGATTCCTCAAATAACTCGAATAACTCGAGGGGCTAAGAGAAGAGACAGACTGGAGAAAACTACAGAAAGTGTCCAAAGTTTGGAATCAGTTCAAACGTAATTAAAACGAAAACTCTGTACAGTATGTCTACTGCAAAATCGAACTAGCTTACCACAATAATAGCACGACGTCAGTGCTTCAGCATCTCAACAGAAAACATGGAGTCTAACTTAATCATCCATTCCACGAAGCGGACCCGACAAAAGTAAATAACCGAATCGTATGGACGATGAAACTACACCAAACAACAACTACCAAAATCAAAGACAAGAAAATAGGTAGCGGTGACCACAATTTTGGAAAAACAGCCAATTGTTGCGTAGCACTTTCTCTCTCTCTCTCTCTCCACGGAGAAACAGCTGATTAACCTAGAGGTCGACCGATTAATCGGCCGATTTTTTGGCATTTTTTACATAATCGGCATCGGCCAATATCAAGCCGATTAATAGGCAGGCGCCTTTGCGGGCAGCCTGGTGTTGTTGTTGTTGTGGAACACGTGTTCGACGCACGCTGCCCCTAGAGTCAATTACCAGCAGAGTGAGCAGACCTCACCCAGTGCCTAAGGAAGGAGCTGTTCCTCGGAGAAAACGGTAAGGATTAAATTCTTAAAGTCCTATATATTTAATGAAAAACGTATGACATGTTACTGCCAACTTCGGGGGAAAAAACATGAATAGGCGACATGACGTTCGGCTACTTTGGATATTAATAGCTGTCATGTCACAATAATTAAGCTAGAATTTTGCAATCACAGACAGTGGATCTGAGACTTTTATTATTTGTTCTGTTTGTGTGTCTATATTTGAGAGGGTTGTCAACTCAATGCAGAGAAAGAAGTTGTAGTTAAAAGAGACCACCGCACCATAGGCTAGTGAAGGACTGGCTTTGCTTTGCTAGCGTCGTTGCTAGGGTTGGTACAGAGTAGACCCGCTGCTAATATGGCCCCTGTGCCTTAACGACCCGTACCTACCGGACCGAATAGCAGCGCGGATTTCTGTGAGTCATTTCGGCGCCACTGATATGCCTGCGTTGCTCTCTGATGCTCGAAAACGAATGTTAGAATAACAGAAACATCGCAGCATGTGACGCTAGTTAACATTACACTCGTCAGCAGCTAATGTTACCCTACCGTTAGCTAGCAGATGTATTAAACACAATTAAAATGCCAACAGCTAAACGGTGTAAAGTGTGATTTATTTCAGTGTATATGATCCAACAGCAGCATGTTAAGCAGTGTGCAGCTGCGGTTGTCTACTTGTCTGAAGAACAACACAGACGGTGCGTCGCGGTGCATTCAAAGTTGTTGTAAAATACCCTTTTGCCATGGTGGTTGTTTTTGTCGTTCAACAGCAATTTACTAGTGAAATACATTATTGTTATAAGTTATAGTTATTACATTATTATTAAATCATTTAATTTGGACCATATGGCCTAAAGTTGTTTTCCCCCCCTAGGTTTTGTCCATTTGGCTTTGTATGTCAACAAACAAAACAAAAATACATACAGTTTTTGGGAAGATGATAGAAACGTTTTTAGCCTTGTATCACTTACAATTCATTGAATTATTAGCTGATTTATAAAACAAATTTTAGATTTTATATCTATACCTATCTATAAAATGACTTGAAGAAGATACTATACAAAAATACTAACTTAACCTTGTATTTTCCCCCTTTTTTAGTCATTAAGTCTGATGGCTGAAAAGAAAACCAGCCCCTTATGGCAGCGCTTCACCCAGCCAACACCAAAACAAAGAAATGCTGCTGGTTGCTACTGAGTGTCAGCACTACTATTGTTAAAATGGTTAATTTATTTTATTGTTCTCAGATGTTTGATAAATGCTGCTAAGTGCACTAAACTTTATCTTTTCATTGAAAAGTTTATTTGACAAAGTTAAGTTTATTTTCTTTCTTTCTTCTTACCAGTTTTGTTTATTTATTTACAACATATGTTTTTACATTATACATGTTTAATGTAAGTATACAAGTGCAGACTGGTGTTCAAGTGTTCAATAAATGTTTTTGAGAAATTTTGTGTATCTTAAGTACTTATTAGTGTTAAATTTTATCTTTCAAATAGAGGTTAAAAACAAGCAAATATCGGCCAAAAATAATTGGCAGCATATATCGGCCATCGGCCGACCCTGATTTCAAAAGATCGGCATCGGCCTGAGAAAACCCATATCGGTCGACCTCTAGATCAACGATCTACTAGCTTAAGTGTAACAGAGCTGTTTGCATTGTAATCAAATATATAAATGAAAATAGGTTTAGTATAACTAATATTTTACATATAGGCCTATATACAGATCAGTCTCAGGTTGAAACTGAAAGTTAAGTTGCACAACTCAATGTAATGTTTAATGTATGCCTTAGTTTGAGGTTGATATTATTTGAAAAAATGTTTTCTTTAAAAAAACTGTAATATGGCACTTGAATGGACTTAATGTTTAGTTTTTTGAGAACTGTAAGTTGAGTATTGTATGCAATAAAAATTTAGCTTTTTCTGAAAATTTAACTTTTTTTTTCATCCGATTACTCGATTAATCGATGGAATAATCAATAGAATACTCGATTACTAAAATAATTGATAGCTGCAGCCATAGTGCAAAGGTTGTTTTAGTCGTGCAACAGAAAACTCAGATTGGACAGATAGTCTAGCTAGCTGTCTGGATTTACCCGGCAGAGATCTGAGGAGCAGTTAACCATAGTCCTCAGAAATCCACCGGAGGTTAGAGTGCCAACAAGTGGTAACGGACATCTGGCCGAAAAGCGGGACATCCGGTGGAATTTCCGGCGGCACCGGAGCAATCCCGGGAGTGGAACGCCGTGGATATAGACTAGGCTGCAACTAATGCTCATTTTCAGTGTTGATTATTCTATTATTTTCTTAATTAATCAATTAGTTGTTTGGTCTAGAAAATGGCGAAAATGTCAAATCAATGTTTATCAAAGCCCAACGTGACGTCCTCAAATGTCATGTTTTGGTCCACAACTCAAATGATATTCAGTTTACGGTCACGGAGGAGTGAAGAAACTTTTTTTCCCCCCCTAAAAAGTTACTCAGACCGATTAATCGATTATCAAAATAGTTGGCGATGACAATTAATCGATTCATCGATCAAGCTTTGCAGCCCTGGTTTAACATACGTTTCGCACTCACCAATCCCTTGGCGTGCGTGCCCCACCACGGCGCAGATTAAACGTCTATATCTTGTCATCCCGGGTCACCAGCTTAGAGCAGGCTGCCATGTCCTGAGAGAGGTTTGAAATAAATAAATAAATGGATAGATCTCTGGGGCCTCTTGATGAGCTGCCAGCCAATGCAAACTCCGGACAGGATTTATATTCCAGCTGCTTGGATGTCTGGATTACGGCACGGGATGGTCGTGCCATGAGAGCGGCTGCAGATTTCACTGAGCAGCAGAAATCCCTCAGCACTCAAGGCAAGCATGGCTCAAAATTTCAGGAGCATAGTAGGGGGAGAAATAACAAGTGTCTATTTTTAACTGGGAACAACAGCACAAAAGGAAGAGGGAAAAGAAGGAGAGAGGGCTTTTTGAGTTCACCCTGTGCTGCGTGTCGTCTTTGTCAGAGCAGCCCAGATTAGGAGCCTCGTCTGGGCTGAAAGCACAGAGGAGACCGACCCATTAAGCTGTGGAGCATTCACATTCACAGGCGGTTTTTATCATAATCCAACACCTTACAGTAAGCTCAGAGAGAACATTCAGCCAGACCAAACTGCATGTAGACAGAGGAGGATGTGTATGTGAGGGGGGGGGATAAAAACAGCACACAGATGAACATGCACACAAACACAACACGCAAAAGGTACACAATGTGTGAAGGTATCAGCAATCCATTACCTTCACCATCGACCTGTAACGTTTCTGTTTTTGTTTTCCTCAACAATTCCTGTTCTGCATATAGAGCCGGGGCCATTATTAGTTAAAAAATTTTAAAATATGAGAATTTGTCAGTGTTTAAAAAGAATATACACAAAACAGCTTACATTTGGGTTGTATGCTCTGTAGTTTTCAGCAAGACCTTATTAAATAAATGTGGTATGGCCAGACATGTTCAATACACATTAAAGCAGTCATGTGTTTTTAGTGACAATGGATCGAATGACTACATTGACACATCGCTTGACTCAGTTCCTCTCAGCTCTACGGAACTTTACAGCATCTTTACACTCTAGAGCTAAATCAGAAATGGTGTAGCAACAAAAACAAGCAAAAAACACACTGAATAAACAATGATGTTAGATAGTTTTTAAAAAAAAAACAAAAAAAACTTGCCGCTTCCTAAACATATAAAGCACAACGTACACAACGTACTTTAGAAAAAAGGCTCTGTTCCAAGGCTGTACATGTGTGTGTGTGTGTGTGTGTGTGTGTGTGTGTGTGTGTGTGTGTGTGTGTTCAACATGCATAGAGAGCCTGTGCATAGTAGTAGTGAACTGCATGTTGTCACTCAACAGCTGCTGCAGCTGATTATCTGATACAAGTTTATGAAACAGTAAATGTGGGAATATAGGGCCTAATTTTAAGAATAATCTTAGAAATGTGGGAACATAGGGCTGTGGGAATATAGGGCCTAATTTTAAGAATAATCTTAGAAATGTGGGAACATAGGGCTGTGGGAACATAAGTACGCTATGCTGTGTAACCCCCCGGCCAATAACAGCACACGCGTCGTGCAGCCTGTTGTCATTCCCAACTTCCGCTTTGCCCTTCAGTGTCTCATATTGACGCACAAGTTGACACAGAGAAACAGACAGGATGAAGCTCTGCGTTCACTCACATTCGGACAATGTGGCAGTTTCCCGCGTAGGTGTATGTGTGTGTGTGTTGATTTTGCTTTACAACATAATTACTGCGAAACAATGACACAAGAGAGATTTATTGCTCGGATTACTGCATTGTACGGCACTCCCTCTTTTCATTCACTCTCGAGCTCGCTCGACCGCCGCCTCTCTAAAATGCCAAGCTTTTCGTTTAAATACTGTTTCTTTGTCTCTGTCCATTGTAACAAGAAAGTTTCATAAACTTTCTGGAACCATTTCATTTAAAATTGCACAAACTTAGGAGAGGCAGCTTTTTTTAGAAAAAGCTCTGATATACACACATTGTAAACTACCTGCTCGCCACCAAACAACTGCACTCCCATCCAAATTGACAGTGACTAACATCAATCCACAGCACACTCACAGCATCTTCTTTTCAATCTTTCACCGCATGCTTTAATGCACAAACACAAACATTTACAACCTCTACGGAAGTGCAATCAATTTGGTTTGCAAAGAAGGTTGCACGCTGGTGACTTGTAGTCATTTCCTAGCCAAGATTTGGAAAACATGATAAGCTTCTTGGCTTTTTTTTTTTAAGTTTCATAACTACAACGTGAGCCAATTTAATCTTTTGAAACTTCAAACGATCTCCATTTCCCCCCACGCATAGTGTACTTTATTTTAGTTTCAAAAGCAAAATTCAGGCCAATATTTTTTAAATAGGATCTAGAAATACTTAGAAATGGAAATTAGATTTGCAAGTGTTTTTGTTTTTTTTCCTTCTTTTCTCCAGCTTAAAACTTCATAAACACAAATGCGTATTTTTGCTCTTTCAATTCACTCTTGTGGCTAATTCCTTTGTGCATGCTTTCACGATTTAATGAGAATGCCTTCTGTTTTTTCTTCTTTTTCCATGAGGGGAGGGGGAGGGGGGTGGGGGTGGGCACATGTTGCTGGAGTTGTTTGGTCGTCTTAATGCTTTTACATAAGCGTAAGCAGTTTGTTTCTCTGGCCCTTGACACTTCCCCACATGTTGGAGTAGCACTGTAGCGCTGCATTACTAAAGGCCCAAGGCCATTATGCAATGTCCATATGCAATGCATGTGTGTGAGCCAGCTGGAGGGACACATGGCACTCTCAAATCTGTGATGAGAGTGTAGAGAGAGAGGAGGGGAGGGGAGGAGAGGCTGACAGGCAGAGGAAAGAGAATCAGTGTGTGCCTGGTCCCTACACAGGTATAATCTTGACCAGCAGTGAATGTGAAGTGACCTGCAGAGGCAAACTACAACAAAATCAAGGCTGTTCTCCTTGTTGCAGGTTTGTCTTTTCAGGAAGTGAAACATTGTAAATTGAGGAATGAGAAGGCAGCTGAGTTCAGATAGGCTACTGAAACAAAGTCTATCGCTCCCTGTAGAATGCCACAACAACCAGGACTCCCATCTGGGAATACGGGGAGGAAACGACCTGAAGCAGAGTTTACATTCTTGGGCTGGGTCAATAATTTCCCAAATCGATTTGATTACATTTTTCAATTCAAGATTATTAGGCTAGGGAAATTTCACTTACAATCCCAATTTTGCCTGGATTTAAAAAGAGATTCTCAGAAAACATATGCTGTAAATTGTACAAGGAAGGGAGTGGGATTTCATTCTCTGCTCAGGATGCCATTACTCCACTACATCTTTACATATCATATATCGAGTACAGCGACTTTAAGGCTGATTCTGAGTCAGTATCCAATGACAGTTATTCACTTTTCAATTATTATTCTATTCAATTATTATTTCAATTATTCACTTAACCGGGGTAAATACCCCGGGTTCCTGCTGTGCATGTAAACGCAATGAATGACGGTGCCCCTGCAAAATAGCGGCGAGAAGGAACTTGTTTTGGTGGAACATGCGTACTTCAAAAGTTGTTTTAAGGCCCGGACACATAATTGGCCGTCGGACAGTCTGGCGAGATCAGTGACTCGAGTCTGTTCGGTGTGTTCTGTGCCGTCGTCCGTCCGAGGGGCCGTCGGCCTTCAGTTTGGCCAATTTGACATCGGCGGGGCGGGCACTGCCAGCAGTCGGACTCAAATGATCCATCTGATTGGTAGAGTGCTAACCCGGAAACGGCGTGACTAGAGTCTCTCAAAATCTGACTAAAATCTTTTAAACTGACCTTTGTCGATCTGAAATGAAGACAGATTCAGCAACTGCACTGCCTATTTCTCTCTTAAAATGTTTTCAGAAACACGTTTCGGTGAACAATTTTAGTACAATATGAGATCGTATTCTGAACAAGCCGCCATGATGGTCTGTCTTTGAATTTCCCGGAGAAACAAGACCCACGTGACGCGTTCGTCCAATCCGCTGCCGGTTTTCATTTTTGGGCGACAATACAGATTAGCGCCGCCTGCTGTTATGGATACGCATTACGTCTAGTCACTTTGGTGTGTTCCGAGGCACTTTTTTTGGCCAACTTGGGGAGACTGATCAGTCCGACTGCCTTTTCTGCCGACGGTTGGCCGTCTGGTTGGTGTGTAAGCAGCTTTAGTCGTGCAACAGAAAACTCAGATTGGACAGATATATCAATATTATATCAATATCGTGATATGAGACTAGATATCGTTTTAGATTTCGGATAACGTAATATTGTGATATGACATAAGTGTTGTCTTTTCCTGGTTTTAAAAGGCTGCATTACAGTAAAGTGATGTCATTTTCTGAACTTACCAGGCTGTTGTAACTGTTCTATTATTTGCCTTTACCCACTTAGTCATTATATCCACATTACTGATGATCATTTATCAAAAATCTCATTGTGTAAATATTTTGTGAAAGCACCAATAGTCCACACTACAATATCGTTGCGGTATCGATATTGAGGTATTTGGTCAAACAAATAGTGATATTTGATTTTCTCCATATCGCCCGGCTCTACTAGTACTACTGTACATTAAAATTCAATAGAACCACAAACTGCCTCCAACATGACAAAACAGTTTCAACAAAAACTGAACACAACCTTCATGAAGACTGCCAATGGATACATGTAGGCTAGTTGAGTAGTTTAACGTTAGCTGCAATGTTACCCCATGAAATATAGTGGAGGAAAACTAAAAGCTCACAAAATGGAAGTGTAATATTTGAGTGATAGTTATTTTTGGATGCTCTAAATTAAGTTACACCTCTTGAAACTAAGTTTAGCTGCCCAAAAAAAATCGGTAACAACACACACCACACACTGAATAAATGTAGCTTTCAAACAACAGTACAATGCTATCCTAGCCCTGCCTAGCATCTCGTGTATTTACCTTGTCTGGGGCTAATACAATGCAAGACTGAACAGAGGACACACACATAACTGCAACGCTGAGGGCCGAATACACTGTAGGTCATTTCGCGTTCGGCTACAAGCCTGAAAATAACACACTGCTGCCTTTAAGATCAATATAAAAATGTTCTTTATCACTTTAACTGCCAATTTAAACCAATATTACTTTAGGATGCATCAGTTCAATGCCCTAATATGGTAACGAGCGAGACGAAACACGGTGAAAACATGTCGACATTCAGGACGAACATTACACGATCAACTTACCAGGTGAAACTCCGTCTGTTTTCTGTTTTTATGTGACCAGAGCAGATTAATCCGAAAAGTTGAGGTGGAAGTGAAGTATGCAGAGGAACATGAGGGTTTCAACGGGACGAAATGTTAGTGGCTATTTTGGTTTCGTCTAGTCTAAATGTGACTTCCTGGTTCTCGCAGGTATGTGGGCGTGCTTTACAACTGCAGGTGTGTTGTGTGCAGAGCTGCAAGCCGAGTGTAGTTTCAACATGTGACACCCTTTGGGTGCGGAACAAGGTGATGACCTTATTATTTATTTTTTTTATTTTTTTACAGTGTATGGTGAGTCACCCATCCTGTTACTTGAACGTGACTCAGTTTACTGTCGAATAAAAAGCATAAAAAGTCAGCACATGATTTATTGAAATTGTTAATATTTGTTCTTCTAAATTAAATACAAAAAACTTACGTTACAAATAAAAAAAAAATATTTATCAATAAATCAAGTTGCAAGTTGTTTCATTTATTGATCATTAAATTGGCAAAACATGTTTTATAATGTATTAATCCACCAATTAGTTCAAATTAAAATCGGGTTTACAAAAAATGATAGAAAACAACAAGGGATGAACGTGATATGGTGGTGAATGTGATAAACATGTCAAATGTAAGCCAACAAAAAAAAGTAAGCCATGGTGCTATAGTCAAAACAGAAGAATTAACGATGGGACATCCCATTACCAAATGTGCATTTGGTTGCATATGGTTTTAAGTCTAAATTAATAAAAAAAAAAAAATGTTTTTACTGTAGCATGTTTCTTTAAAGCATACATATTTTATTCATATTCACATTGCTTGCATTACTAAAAGAAAAGTACACTTTGCTCTTGTAGGGACATCAAGCTCAACTTGGCCCTGCAAGATCTTTCTTTCTTTCTTATCACCTCAGTTTCTCAACTTGATTTTCTAAAATTCCTACAAATCACTTTGAAAACCAATACAAATACTCAATGACAGCAACAATTATGAACCAACGTGTTGGTGCCCTGTGTGCACACATTTGTTCTATAGCTACTAATGTAGTATACATGGAACATGGTACAAATGTGGGCTGGGATTTTTCTGCTTGTCTGACTGGTTTAACCGCTTCAGGTTTAGACCCTCTATCACACCTGATGTCAGAAAACAGAAAAGCCCAGTAGAAGCTGCTAACACTGCAATTTGTTGTTTTCAGAATGAAACTCGACTCTGTCTGAGGCTCTGATCCTCACAATAAGAATGTCAGTAAAAGTCATGGTGCATCTGAAGAAATACAATGGCCGAGAGGAGAAACAAATACAGATGTTAAATCCCCTAACAAATTCTTCAGTAATATAATATATTTTAGTTATATTTCCATACAGTGATAGGATACATTTTAAAGTTTCACAAAATGTGAATTTGCAACTAAAGTGCCAGTTAACCAGCTACTTCACAATCACACTTTAAAACAGGGAAAAAATTAATGTACTTTGTTAATTTCCACCTCTGGCAGATGTTTTCATCTAAGTCAGATTAATCTAAATCCTCTTGCAGTAACTTGCAGTGTTGGCTTCACACTGTGCTCTGCAAAGCCATCAGTGGGCACAGACAGACACAGGACATTTACTGCACGTTAGACATGACATTGAATTGAACCACTCAGATAGTCACATTTTATATAAAATAGGATGCACATAACTACATTTATATTTTGATATTATCTAGATCGTGTGTCAAACTCAAGATCCAGCCCGCTTATCAATTTAGGTTCACAATAAATTAGTGGCCCGGGAAAGACGGGAAACGGAGACGCTATGTTGAATGTAAACAAAAAGCTGCTTGCTGTCGCTATCGTCATCTTGTTAAACCCACCAATAGCGCGCCAGGTGGATAAGCCAGTTTGTGATTGGTCCCTGCACATTTGTAACGGAAGCAAGATCAGTCTAAAGGGAAACTGCAATTAAGCAAAATTCAAAGCAGAATTTGGCAGAGCTGCCGACTTTGAGACTTCTTAAATTCCCACAGAACCAGAGTTTGCATATTCAGGATGTAAAGCAGGTTGTTGTGAGTCGGCTTTTAAAAATGTAATAATTGTTTTGCTTTATTGGCTAACCTCTATGATGGCTAAGAAACTTTTTTGCTGAGTTTTTTAGGGCTTTATGTTGACCAAACTAAGTATATGAGACATGCAACAATTCAGTCAAAGATATTTTACTTTTTTGAAATAAAACCATGTTATAAAAATAATGTTTGGCCCTTGATGTGATTCTCATTCTCTATTGTGGCCCTTAGTGAAACTGAGTTGGACACCCCTGATCTATAATTAGGTACAGGGCACGCATGCAGAAGTGTCAAATTAAAGGCAAACCTTACCATCACCATCTACTGTTTCCTCTTTCTACAGCCTAAGACTGTATCATTGCTGCGCCCTCCTGTGTTTAAATACAATATGACAACTGATTTGGACGTTTGTTTACACAGTGATTTATTTTCCAAAATGTTGGATTTATAATTCTCAAAACAATTAATATTTAAGAACATAAAATATTAATTTATTTCACAGATTCAAGTTCAAAGTATTGCTATAATACAGTTGTAGGCCTGTACATCCCATAAAAGCACAGAGCTTTGAAACCTTTGAAGGCATGTGGACAAATGGAAGACAGTTGACATTATGTACATTATTTACCTCCAGCACTCAAAACACTTTATAACAGGCATTAGTTTGAATAAATGCCAGTGATGATGATAATAACAGGGAAAATATGTCATTGTAACATGAAAAAAAAATTTAACGAAAAACTGAGCAAATACTTTTTTTTGTCATGGTGGTAGCAGATACATGTCTGGAAAAAAAAATGCACAGAGAATATATAATACATTTATAATTGTGTAGAATTGATATTTTTTTATGCAAATTGGGAATCTAAAATCAATTGTACATAATCTTTATAAGAGTATAAACACTGCATCACTCATGAATTTATGAATGTCTCCACAGATAAATCTTTCATTCAGATTTCTGACACCAGAATGATCTCAACACGGCTCTATATAATTATATGATTTCAAAAATAACCGCATGGTTTTGCCTGTTGCTAATTAAGTTACAATACAATCTATTTCTTCAGGGATCCAGCCGCTGAGAATATTTGAACTTTTGCACAGAAATTCCGACAGCCAAGAGAAGAGGTCAAACTGAAATTTGTTTTGTTAGCACTGTTGTTAACTTAGCAGCAAAGTGCAAACAACAGGAGAAGAAACATCTTCATAGTGTTTTATAGTAACAGAGTGCTTCAGTGATCACATGAACACAGACTGTATCCCCATCTGTTAATCATGGGATTTCTACAAAAGAACCAGTGGCTTGGCTTTTGTTTTATACTTTGACTCAAAAAAGGAAAGTCACCGAGTGATGCTCACAATGAAGAAACGGACATGTGTGGTCCTGATGTCTCCCCACTGTGGGACCCGGAGGTCAAAGGTCAGAAGTCCGGGCGGCTCCTCACTAGAAAAGAAAAAAAAAGATATTTTTTTTCCATTTGTCATTTAGGTAAACAAAAGGACAACAGTTGGTGTTAAGAGTCAAACTAATTAAGAATTGAACATTTACAAACTAGACACAGATGGATGACTGAACGGGCCTACTGGGCAGAGGGACTCTGGTTGAAGTGACTCATATTATTATTATTTCTCCTTGTAAAGTCAATACATACATACAAAGACAATACATCCAATCCTAGTTGAGTACAGGTGCAGAACAAAAATAGCATGCAAAGGAAAAAGAGAGGTAGCTCTGTGTGCCGACAAATTATCAGAGCTCAGGTTTGGTTTTAAAATGATTTGCAACAAAATGCTTAAAGGGATGGTTCAGAGTAATTTCACCGTAGGGTCCTTTGCACCATTAGCACCGCCCAAGACGATGGTGATTGATTTCTTTCTCCTATCCCAGAATGTATGAATGGTGTAGCCAGACCTTCCTCGACAGCGCTGCGGAGGAAGGTCAGGCTAGTCCACATAGCATTCTGGGGGGGAAAACGTGCTCTGGTTTATTGGCATTTCTTTAAACCAATCACAATCGTCATGGGCGGCGCTAAGCACCAGACAGAGCAACGGTGCCTCTGCAAAATAACCTCGGGAAGGAACTTGTTTTGGTGGAACATGTGCACATTCAAAAGTAGTTTTAGTCGTGCTACAGAAAACTCCGATTGGACAGATAGTCTAGCTAGCGGTCTGGATTTACCCTGCAGAGATCTGAGGAGCAGTTAATCATAGTCCGCAGAAATCCACCGCAGTTTAAAACACTGAAAATGAAAATGAGGGACATCCGGTGGAATTTCCGGCTGTCCTCAACAATCCCGGAAATGAAACGTTGTCGATATAGACTAGGTAATGCGAGACTAATTTTGGGATAAATGTTTTTTTTTGTATCACATGAATTCCTAAATTGTCATGGTTTGAACTGGGTAGCCTGTTTTTTCTTCACATGAATGTTGCCTTTTTGAACTTTTGGAAGTTTGCTATATTCTACCTCACTATTTCCTTTGCCAATTTGTTTTACATTACTGCTGATCAATTTCCAAAACACACTGCAGTGTTTCATTTTTTTTTTCAAAGAGTCAATTTTATTAATGTTTTGTTCTCAGAACATCATACATATTTTAATGCTCAAGCAAGTTTCATGTATCGACACGTTGATTTTCATACCTTACTGAAACGACTGAAAACCAGTGGCAGCCTGAAAGGAAGCAAACAGATATTCCAATATTTAAAACACTAAGGCAGCTTTGGAAAATGGTCAGCAGTAATGTAAGGTGTATGCAATTGGTAACTGATTGGGTAAAACATAGCCTGGAAATCCAGACCCAAATTCGAAAGATTATGGGTCTGGCATTGAGTAATGAAAATGGCCCAACTTGAGGGGCGGCACCAAGCACGCATTTGAAAATCTCACTGCACGCGATTGGATAACACTACAACCAATTACAACAATACACGGGGTGATGTATCCAGAGCCCCATACGCTTAGGTACCAGCGGAGCTAACTGGTAGATTAAACTGTCGTCATCTGTTTAGCTTGCCTCTGGCTCGCCTATATCAGATACACCGATGTGATTGATGCAACCTGGCTACAAGGGCATAGTTAATGAACATCATTACTCAATACCAGAGTGACTCGCTGAGCAAATTCAAATTGTGCTCTCGAGAATTCTGGATTTCCAGGGTAGGTGAAACATGCAATTTTACAACACTGTATGAACTGTTATGAACCTTTAAATAAATACTAAAAATATAACCATGGAGTAAAGAACAACTCTCTCCTTATGATCTAGACTGGACTTTATTCTATTTAGGAGGTAAGCAGTTAAAAACATCTGGGAAAGTACAGATCAATCTCTCTGAGCAACCAGTTAAAAATAAGAGTGAAGAGAAACGGCTGTCAGATATGATCAAGGCCTAGATTTTTGTCTTTCACACTCGCTGTAGTTTTTGAATCTTCTGGCAGAGGCTTTGAGATCAGATTAACTCCGACGTCTGCAGGCTTCCCACAGAGCCTGAATAGAACTGCTTAATGTGAGCAGCTTCATATAAGCCTGAATAAGGATTTTGTGGTTATGTAAGATAAGGGCTGTAGAAAAAGGAGATTCATTGGCGTTTCTCAGGCTGACACAGATGAAAGGACTGAGGAGGCTAAAGAAGAAAGTTCCAGGAAGATGTGATAAATTGCATGCTGTGGTAGCGCTAAGGGATAGGCAGACAGATGTAAGCATGTAATGAATTTAATCCTTCATCCTTGGATGAAGGATTCCCTTAGTCTACGTGTTTCTATTTTGGTTATTCATTGTGTTCTGCTGAGGCAAATCTGAGTCATCATAAGGCAGGCTTTTTCCTGCATAGTTGAAGTTTTGGTGCCACCCAAAGAGGTTTTTAGTCAGCACCAAAGCAAAATCACCAGTGCCAAAACGATAAGAATTGAGAGAAAACATAGCAATAATTATATAATAAATATATAATTTTTTTTAAGCCGTTTTGTTAATTGGGATTTTATTTAAATTGTCAGAAATAACGAATGCAAATGCATAGATTCCTGTCAAATAAGTTAACAGACCCATTGCCTTTATTGTAGGGGGACCAATCATGTTTGCTCTGTTGCGAAGTCTCTTTTTGGTACTAGAATAATAAAAATCAATTGCTTTTTCAATCCACTAGAATGTGCAGTTGGGTTTTTTCCAAATAAGAATGTATCTTTTTAGATAAAACCGATGGTGACAAAGTTTTCTTTGGGGACAAAATTTGAAATTAATAAGAGAGAGAAAGGTAATAAATTGCTATATATCACAGAACATCGCAATATATTTAAATCGCAATAATATCGTATTGTGACATAAGTATCATGATAATATCGTATAGTGGCATAAGTATCGCGATAATATCGTATCGTGCCATAAGTATCGCGACAATACTGTATGGTGACATAAGCACAGTGATCATATTGTATCGTGACATAAATATAGTGATACTGTATTGCGCCATAAGTATCGTATTGTGACCAAGTATCGTGATAATATTGTATTGTGACATAAGTATCGTGATATCATATTGTGACATAAGTATCGTGATAATATTGTATCGTGACATATGTATAGTGATAATATTGTATCGTGATAATATCGTATTGTGCCATAAGTATCGTGCCATAAGTATCGTATTGTGGGGCCTCTGGTGATTCCCGCCCTATTGTAATATTCCAAAAACTTTTATTAGCTTAGTAAAAAAGTCTTACTATAATAACCTTACCATTTGTGAATTGTAGAGTAAGTAACAGGTGAGAGCTGTCTTTCTTGCCCACAGTTACATGACAAGATTGACACCACTTAATAAATATATTTTCCAAAATGTTGAAGTATTACTTTAAAACCAGGGTGGAAAGGTTTTAACATGCAGTTCCTCGGCCCTTAAAAAACTCCTAATTTCTCTCTTGAAATGCAAACATTTGCTCACAACACTATGCTTCAATTAAAGATATCACAGCTTAAAGAGAGGTATGGTTATATGGTATGGTTGGGCAAACTGTTTATTATACATATACTGTATATATGAGTTTCAGCCACTCGGCTGTGGTGTTTGTTAGTAATTAAAAGGATAAGGTTGGTAATATTTTATATATTTCTTGGGGCTGAGAGCCACAGAGAGGGTCAGAAAGTCAGACAATACTAAGAGACGGACTACCACACTGTTAATTTTGGTCTTTTCATGGGATTTGTTGACAATAAGATAAATATAGATTACATGTTTTTCATGCAGAATGTATAGGCTTCTATAAAACATTTCATACCAAGTAGACGTCCAGTTCAGACTCTGATTGGCTCCTGCTGAGAGACAGCAGAGGATCGTCCAGAGCGATCGTTGAACTGGAGGCTCGCCGCTCCTCACTGCAACATAAAAATACAAGTCAATGTAGCGTAAAGATGTAAATGAGCACACTAAGTTTGTGGTTTCTACTTATAGCTCCACTTTTGATGACATTTTGTTCTTCAGGAAAATGCAAGCATACAGTAGGTCATTATTAATCTGGTGAGTCTCCGTGAACCATCACCTTATCGTGGTGGAGAGGTTTGTGTGTCTCTGTGAACCTGAGGGCTGTGTTGTCTGGAGCTTTGTGCTCCTGGTAGGGTCTCCCAAGGCAAAGTGGTCTCAGGTGAGGGGCCAGACAAAGAATGGTTCAAAAACCCGAATGCAAAAGCTAAGCAGAGATGGAGTGACCCTGCCCGGAGGAAGCCCGGGGCCCCCGTCTGGAGCCAGGCCCAGACGGCGGGCTCGTCGGCGAGCGCCTGGTGGCCGGGTTTGCCACGGAGCCCGGCCGGGCACAGCCCGAACAAGCTACGTGGCAACTCCCTCTCCATCCCATGGGCCCACCACCTGTGGGAGGAACCGTTGGGGTCGGGTGCGATGCCACATGGGTGGCAGTGAAGGTCAGGGGCCTCGACGGACCAGACCCGGGCGGCAGACGCTGGCTCTGGGGACGTGGAACGTCCCCTCTCTGTGGGGAAGGAGCCGGAACTGGTGCGGGAGGTGGAGCGCTACCGGTTAGATCTGGTGGGGCTTACCTCTACGCACAGTCTTGGTTCTGGAACCATACTCCTGGATAGGGGTGGACTCTTTTCTTCTCGGAGTTGCCCAGGGTGTGAGGCGCCGGGCGGGTGTGGGGATACTCACAAGCCCCGGCTGAGCGCCGCTGTTGGGAGTTTACCCCGGTGGACGAGAGGGTCGCCTCCCCACGCCTGCGGGTTGTGGGGGAAAACTCTGACTGTTGTTTGTGCATATGCACCAAACAGGAGTTCGGAGTATTCGGCCTTCTTGAGACCTTGACTGGAGTCCTGCATGGGGCTCCAGTGGGGACTCCATTGTTCTGCTGGGGACTTCAACGCACACGTGGGCAATGATGGAGACACCTGGAGAGGCGTGATTGGGAGGAACGGCCTCCCTGATCTAAACCAGAGTGGGTGTTTGTTGTTGGACTTCTGTGCTAGTCATGGATTGTCTATAACGAACACCATGTTCGAACATAGGGATGCTCATAAGTGTACCTGGTACCAGAGCACCCTAGGCCAAGGTCAATGATCGATTTCATAATCGTTTCATCTGATCTGAGGCCGTATGTTTTGGACACTCGGGTGAAGAGAGGGGCAGAGCTGTCAACCGATCACCATCTGGTGATGAGTTGGGTCAGAGGGTGGGGGAAGACTCTGGACAGACCTGGTAAGCCCAAACGTGTAGTGCGGGTAAATTGGGAACGTCTGGAGGAGGCCCCTGTCCAACAGACTTTCAACTCACACCTCCGGCGGAGCTTTTCGTGCATCCCTGTGGAGGCTGGGGGCATTGAACCCGAGTGGACAATGTTCAAAGTTTCCATTGCTGAAGCTGCGGCAAGGAGCTGTGGTCTTAGGGTCTTAGGTGCCTCAAGGGGCGGTAACCCACGAACACCGTGGTGGACACCGGTGGTCAGGAAGCCGTCCGACTGAAGAAGGAGTCTTTCCGGGATATGTTATCCCGGAGGACTCGGAGGCAGTTGCAGGGTACCGAAGGGCCCGAAGGGCTGCAGCCTCTGCCGTGAAAGAGGCAAAGCAGCGGGTGTGGGAGAAGTTTGGAGAAGACATGGAGAAGGACTTTCGGTCGGCACCAAAGTGCTTCTGGAAAACTGTTCGCCACCTCAGGAGGGGGGGGGAACCATCCAAGCTGTGTACAGTAAGGATGGGACACTGTTGACCTCAACTGAGGAGGTAATAGGGCGGTGGAAGGAGCACTTTGAGGAACTCCTGAATCCGACTAATACGCCCTCTATGTTAGAGGCAGAGCTGGAGGATAATGGGGGATTGTCGTCAATTTCCCAGGCGGAAGTCACTGATGTAGTCAAACAACTACACAGTGGCAAAGCCCCGGGATTGATGAGATCCGTCCAGAAATGCTCAAGGCTCTGGGTGTGGAGGGGCTGTCCTGGTTGACACGCCTTTTCAACATTGCGTGGAAGTCTGGGACGGTGCCAAAGGAGTGGCAGACTGGGGTGGTGGTTCCCCTTTTTAAAAGGGGACCAGAGGGTGTGTGCCAATTATAGGGGTATCACACTTCTCAGCCTCCCTGGTAAAGTCTACTCCAAGGTGCTGGAAAGGAGGGTTCGGCCGATAGTCGAACCTCGGGTTGAGGAGGAACAATGCGGATTCCGTCCTGGTCGGTGGAACAACGGACCAGCTCTTCACTCTCGCAAGGATCCTGGAGGGAGCCTGGGAGTATGCCCAACCGGTCTACATGTGTTTTGTGGATTTGGAGAAGGCGTATGACCGGGTCCCCCGGAGATACTGTGGGAGGTGCTGCGGGAGTATGGGGTGAGGGGTCTTCTCAGGGCCATCCAATCTCTGTACAACCAAAGCGAGAGCTGTGTCCGGGTTCTCGGTAGTAAGTCGGACTCGTTTCAGGTGAGGGTTGGCCTCCGCCAGGGCTGCGCTTTGTCACCAATCCTGTTTGTAGTATTTATGGACAGGATATCGAGGCGTAGTCGGGGTGGGGAGGGGTTGCAGTTTGGTGGGCTGGGGATCTCATCGCTGCTCTTTGCAGATGATGTGGTCCTGATGGCATCATCGGCCTGCGACCTTCAGCACTCACTGGATCGGTTCGCAACCCGAGTGTGAAGCGGTTGGGATGAGGATCAGCACCTCTAAATCTGAGGCCATGGTTCTCAGCAGGAAACCGATGGAATGCCTTCTCCAGGTAGGGAATGAGTCCTTACCCCAAGTGAAGGAGTTCAAGTACCTTGGGGTTGTGTTCGCGAGTGAGGGGACAATGGAGCGGGAGATTGGTCGGAGAATCGGGCGCAGCGGGTGCGGTATTGCATTCAATCTATCGCACCGTTGTGACGAAAAAGAGAGCTTAGCCAGAAGGCAAAGCTCTCGATCTACCGGTCAGTTTTCGTTCCTACCCTCACCTATGGTCATGAAGGCTGGGTCATGACCGAAAGAACGAGATCCAGGGTACAAGCAGCCGAAATGGGTTTCCTCAGGAGGGTGGCTGGCGTCTCCCTTAGAGATAGGGTGAGAAGCTCAGTCATCCGTGAGGAGCTCGGAGTAGAGCCGCTGCTCCTTTGCGTCGAAAGGAGCCAGTTGAGGTGGTTCGGGCATCTGGTAAGGATGCCCCCTGGGCGCCTCCCTAGGGAGGTGTTCCAGGCACGGCCAGCTGGGAGGAGGCCTCGGGGAAGACCCAGGACTAGGTGGAGGGATTATATCTCCAACCTGGCCTGGGAACGCCTCGGGATCCCCCAGTCGGAGCTGGTTAATGTTGCTCGGGAAAGGGAAGTTTGGGGTCCCCTGCTGGAACTGCTCCCCCCGCGACCCGACACCGGATAAGCGGACGAAGATGGATGGATGGATGGATGGATGGATGGAGTCTCGACTTAAGAATCAAGGATAAAAGTAAACCTGAATTTCAGAATAAGATTGTTTTTCTAAATGACACAAAAAAAACAGAAACAGAACATTAGCTAAGGTCTTAAGGCGTATGACTGATATGTGTTGATTTTGTTTGATATGCCAAATTGTAATTCTATAAGTTATTAATCGTCGGACTATATATTTTTATTATTACTAATTGTTAGTTGTTGGGACTTGACCCTAAACACGTTCATAACAGCAAAAACGGGATAGAGTTAGTTAACATGTTTTATCATAATATAGTGGCGTTGTTTACTTTACTTCAAAGGCTGTGTGCAGTGTTTCCTCCATGTTGATTTTGCCGCCACGGCAAACTTTCTGCTGCCACAGTATCAGAAATAGGGCTGTACAAAAGGCCGTCTATCAGCAGTGATTGTTAAGCGTGTATGTCGGAGAATAGCACGGACACGCAATTCACACCGCGAGCAGGCACACCCGCCACTCGACGGAAAAGGTAGAGAGAGAGAGAAAAGAGACTGCCGCCAGTTGAGATTGCGTGTGCGTCCTTGAAAACTTTAAGTCGTATACCTTATGTTGTCAGTTCATTTAAGACTGTTATTGTATTAGTATATAGTTCTTGCAAATTTAAATTAAATTAACTGGTTATTTTCGTTGTTTGTATTCTTCACCTGCTAGCTAAATTGCACGTGCCTGTTGATTCGATAGCGATTGCTGAACGCCCTTGCTCACATTTGTATTTTAGGTGCATTATTTACATGCTGAAGTAGTTACACTGCATTAAGATAATGTAATTAAGGAACAGGCTGCAGAGAGGCCATCTAGCAGCATGTATGCTACTCCGCATCAATGGGCCACCTCTTTCTGAATTCCCTTATAACTGAGCCTTAGAGTTATTTTTCCAAAAGCCAAGAAAAATTAAATGCGTACAGCAAGGCTGCCAACTTTGCCACTGAGGCAAAGATGCAATTTGTTTTATTATGAATGGTTTCATTCTATACTTTGGGTTTGGTTTCCGTATGAAGAATTTCTTGTAAAATTAATTTTGTAGACCTGTTGTAGATGTTAAGTGCCCTATAGTTCCTCAAAAAATACAGTTCAATCACAACTGAAAGTATGCCTCATTGTGTGTGAATAAAAGTGAATAAATATATTTGTTTGTGTTGCAGTTGCAAGTGTCAGTTCCGTTTCATACGTAAAACATTTGGCGATGGGGCTGGGGGGGAATTTAAAAAAAAAAAATCCTAAAGGAAACACTGATGTGTGATATGAAAAAAAAATCCTGGAATTCATTCAAAGCTTTAATTTGTTTTAAAAAGTAATACATATTTTAAAATTTGACTGAAAGAGAAAATTATATTGGCAAATGTAATTATGTCTGGGACAATTAATTGAACAGCAAAATTTGGAATTGTTACAGCTGTACTCCTAATACATGTATTCTGACCTCTTGGGCCCTTTTTTCAAGAATAAATGAAAACTCCTTTATCACTGTCAAATATACAAATAGAAAAGGATTATCTTATCCTTTTCTGTTCTGTTCAGTTCAATACCTTGCATCGTGCTTTTTGTGAACGTGAAGTGAACGAACAATCTTAACTTCTCTAAATTCCTGAAAAGCTGACTTAGCTGAGATCTGACAGCTGTATGTGTAAAGTACCTGTTTTCAAGGTACTCTTCAGAATCTCCAGTGGACTTGAAAGAAACTCTCGGAAGAAGGTCCGGTTGCCTGGAGGAACTGTACACTGTTGTAACAAGCAAATCATCAATCAGTGAATCAAGCAAAGCCTCCCCCAAAAACATTGCAAAATAATGTTTGCTTAAATATCATGTTCGATGCTATCCTAAAGCTCACTGGTTCCATCCAGGTTGTCCATGCTTTGAGCCTTCTTCTCCTCCTTCCTCTCCTCCTTCTGCGGGGACAGAAACTCCTGAGAGGCTGACTTCCCTGCGTAGAGGGAACCCCTCTTCCTCTTTGAGGATGCTCCTCTTAAAGCTGAGAGACACGCAGAAAGAGTGGTTTTAAAAGAGATGCTCGCTAATCTCAGAGTACAGGAGTTATGTTAGCTCAGCAACTTACGGTGAATCTTTTTAAATACGGTTGAGCCCATGAATTTCAGAAATCTGTCCGCGTAAAAACTGGGCCTGTGCACCGACACCGTGTCCTGGGAAGCAAAGGATACCATCAGATATAAATATACACACGCATGCATGCACGCACGCACAAACACGCACGAACAAACAAACAAACAAACAAACAAACAAACACAAACACACACACACTTGTGCAGATACGTATGCATGTAGACATACAAAAAAAAACTGCAGGTAAGGAGGATGGGGAGTTACTTACCCCATCATGTACAAGAGCTTTCCAGGAGTGTTCCACCTTCTTGATGAATCTGCAATCAAGAATTAAAAATGCTTGAATTGTATAGAAACTGTGTGTCTATGGAGCCTGGTGGCACACTCCAGACTCTACTGACATATTATGTCCATGGAGTCTGGAGTGACAACATTTAAGTGATCGTGAAATGGTAAAAGGTAAATGTTAAGGCGCTGATTGAAAATGTTTGGGATGTAATATGACAGGCAAACACAAAAGGAAATATAAAAAATTAGTTTTTTACAGTAATTAATTTTAAAACTACTGTCTGTGTGTGTGTGTGTGTGTGTGTGTGTGTGTGTGTGTGTGTGTGTGTGTGTGTGTGTTACTGTGCGCTCACCTGTAGGACTGAAGGATGTCGATGATTCCTAAAAAGATGAGAAGGTTCTCGTCTTTATGTTTGGCAGGAATTCCACCCAATCTGAAAAAAAGAAAGAAAAGAGTAACGGACCTCAACATGTTTGGTGAAATAGTTAAATGTGTAGCAAACAGTATAGCTGACTTTTAAAAGTTTCATATTGTTGCTATGGTGCCACCATCCGGAAAATCATCACCATAATCAAATATGTGTCAGTTGGACCGGATCATGCGATTGTGCAAAGTTTCACAACAGCAAGTTTTTGCTCATGGGAAAGCAGTTTGTGTAAGAGTACAGAAGGAAAAGCAAAAGAAGAGTCTTTGAAACTAAAAAGAGAAAAGAGCTGAACAGAGAGATGAGAGAAACACAGACAGATCTCATACAAACCTAAGATAGCATCTTAAAGCCATCCCTCCAAGCTACCAAAAGATAACAGTCTTCGCATTACGTACTGTAATGCCCTACTCTCAGGTAGCTGCAAAGGAACTCCAAAATAAAACCAAGCTGTGAAATGTCATGTTTCAATCTGTATTTTCCCATATTACATGCCCTCCAAAGCCAAAAAAGCAAATAAATAGTGTTTATCAGGGATGGACCAATAATGGGCCCTTGCCGACTATCGGGCCGTTTTTTTGGCAGTTTTATTTGCCCGATAACCTATAAAGTTAATTTATAAAAAAGTGTGCTACTTGCGCGCCCGGATAGCTCAGTTGGTAGAGCGTGCACCCATATATAGAGGTTTACTCCTTGATGCAGTGGCTCCGGGTTCGACTCTGACTTGCGGCCCTTTGCTGCATGTCATTCCCATAGACAGTAAAATAAATGGATAATGTGACCCCGTTGTTTCCCACGGAGACCAGTGAAGTCTATTAGAAGCAGTTTTCCAGTGAGCGCTGAGCGTTCCTGCACAGCCTTAAACTGAGCTTGCTGACGTAAATGTGACGTGAGCACTGTCTGAAAGTTGTAAGTCTTCTGGTAGCTGTGCCAAGAGAAATCTCAATCATTCCCAATCTTGCAGAGACGGAGAGCGTAGGTATATGTAAGGAGATAACACGGACACAGGCTAATTATTGCTAACTAAAATGCTAGTTAACCTTAGTAATTCAACTTAAACAGCTAATGTAAGTCGAAACTGCCTGCGTGCTTCTCCTGTACTGTACGGTAATTTATCTTTTGTGCGACAGTAAAGCTGCTTACACACCAACCAGACGGCCGACCCTCGGCAGAAAAGCCAGTGGAAATGATCAGTCGCGTCCCCGAGGTCCAAAAAACTGCCTCGGAACATACTGAGGCGACACGACTTGAGAAACGTAATACATCTCCATAGCAGCAGGCGGCGCTACTCTGTATTGTTGCCCAAGAAATGAAAACTGGCAGCTGATTGGACGAACGTGTCACATGGATTTGTTTTCTCCGGAAATTCAAAGCCAGACTGTCATGGCGGCCGTTCAGAATACGATCTCATATTGTACTAAAATAGTTCACTGAAACATGTTTCTGAAAACTTTTTAATCGAGAAATAGGCCGTGTGTCTTCATTTCAGCTCAGTTTAAAAGATTTTCGTCAGATTTTGAGAGACCCCATACACCTCATTCCGCTCGCCATTTCTGGGTGAGTCCCAACTGTCAGGTCGGCCAAAATGAAGGCCGACAGCTTCTCAGACTGACGACGGCACGGGACACACCGAACAGACTCAAGTCACTGACCTCGCCAGGCTGTCCAACGGCCGATAATCTCCTTAGTGTGTCAGCACCTTAAGTCGCGTGGTTATGACACAATCGTTAGCCTATTTTTACAAAAACGTCTGCTACAGAGCCATAACGTGAGATACAAGGTAATGGAGCCTTTTATACATTGTCGTGTTTCTTTAGAAATAAACAATGGACAAATAGTCTTTAAACGCTTCAGCTGTAAAGTTATTTGCTGTCAAAGTGGAGCCAAAATGAATGGGAGTCAATGGAATGCTAACGGCAGGTGATGGCTTATTAGCATCAAAATGGCTCCATTGGAGGTACGCTTTGTGGAGGCTGGCTTACCCCCTTGGTCATTGCCCCTCTCTCTCCCCTTTCATGTCTTCAGCTGTCCTGCCCAAACAATAATCTTAAAAAAAAAAGAAAAGAAAAAAAAGTGCGCTACTTTGGCCAGCTCTGTGTCTGTCCCTCTGCTTCGGTTTCACTCTCCACTGAGTCTGACTTAATGTCCCACCCCCCAACACTGTCTGACTATATTTTGCTGTGTATTATGTTGAAAGCTTCTAATTTATTGAATTATTGCTTACAGCATTTAAACAAAGTTTTGTTGTTGGGTTTTGTAACGTTCCAAAATCTTAATTTTGACTAAAAGATTTTCATTTTCACTGTAAATGCATATCGGTTCCAAATAATTGGTTATCGGTTTCATTAAAGTGCCCATATTATGAAAAAAAAAACACTTTTTCTGGGATTTGGAGTGTTCTTTTGTGTCTCTGGTGCTTCCACGCGCATACAAACTTTGAAAAAAATCCATCCATGCTGTTCTGAGTGATACGGTTTCTGAATGTGTCCTGCCTTCAGTCTCTGGGTGAGCTGTTCAAAATCGGCCCGGAATCGGAAAAGAGCTGGCTAACCGCAACCGTTAGCTCGTAGTGTTAGCATGCTAACGTGAATGCTAACGCTAGCATGCTACCTCGTTCTCAATAGCAAAGCACTGCTACAACACACACAAGTTCACCATAATCTACAAAAGAACTACTTACATATGCGCCCTCATTTAGAAGTCTCCCAGCTAATACTGCCTTGTAACTGACCGAAGTTGAAGAAACAGCCTTTTACTTCTATGGAGCTAGCTAGCTGACATGATCTACATCTGAGCTACTGCGCATATGAAGTGCAATCAAAGACAGTACAGAAGATGAAGAAGAAAAGAGGTCTCACTCTGTAACTAAAACAGAGACCAGGTGAAAAGAGTATCTGCAGCAGTGAGAGAGCTGTGCAGTACAACAGAAATGTTTTTTTTTGAAAATTAAACCATGTAAACCTATTCTGGTACAACCTTAAAATACAATTATGAACCTGAAAATGAGTATAATATGGGCGCTTTAACTACTAATAATTGGTATCGGTCCTGAAAAACCAGTATCGGTCGATCCCTAGTGTTCATAAAAGAAGAGAATTGCAAAAAAGTCTCACGTGTCATCATCAGCCACCGGTTCGGGGGCCTTTGCGTTCCCCTGGATGGACTCGAGGGCGGTGGAGTAGAGGACTTTCTGTCCCCGCCTGCTGTCACACCGGCTTTCTCTGCTCAGCGGCTTCCGGTCGGAAATGTGAATCCCCAGCAGCAGACTGTAGTCCATGATCTTAAAGCTCTCCAGGACCTGACGACAGACGGAAACTGAACATAAGCAACTCCAGCTATTAAACTCAAAGATAAAAAAAAAGAAGTTAGTTACACACATTAAGACAACAGAAAATACTACATTATGTTCATGGTTAGATTTTAGTATGTGGAATGGATTACACCTGGCTTTCAGGTCTGGAGATGTGGGACACTGCTTATCAAGCATGACTTCTAATCTCCCTGTACTGCAGGGCGATACAAAAGACAACTTCTAGGGCAGTAAATGGTCTTAAACTGTCAATATTTTTGGGATATTATGTCACATTCTAGGCTTTTGTGCAACTCTTTAACTCAGAGATATTATCTATTTAATAATGAGTAACTGGTAATGTATTAAAACAAGACTTTGAATGGTAAAATAACACATAAATGGAACTTTTTTTTTCTAACCGCCCACAGTAAACCTTGCTTAAACAAACTGTAAATTAAGCTCTCCAACACCCAAGCAGGTCCCAGTTAAAGGGGCTAAACCTGGATCTGCAAACCAAAAGAATAAGTTGGTACAGTACAACATAAGCCCTCCCTGAGCAAAACTCTGATGTCATGAAGTAACTCCTGTAAACAAAGAGGCCATTACTTTCGTCTGTGTTACCTAATACACTCACTGAGGTCGTGCAAAGAGGCCCAATAAGAGCGCGTTACACCCAGACGGGCCAGAGTCCAGCTGCTCAGCCCGATCACAAGAGTCAGGTGCTTTGCCGTAATCCTCCGTCAAGTGACCATTGTTGTTTCACACTAACGAAATAACAGGCAGGCGCTAATGAGGCCGCCATAACAGCCTTAGACTGAGCGAAGAGAGTGTTGCACATGGAAGTTGGCTGTTATGGTTGTATAATGTTATCTAAGGGGGTGGGTGGGTGGGGGGGGGGTGCCCGTGATCACTGGCTGAATTCAGTTCAGCCTGTCGAAAGAAAGATTTTAAACCCACTGTGAGCGGTTTTAGTGCTGAAACGATAAAACTATAAGTGCTCCTTTTATATCATTGTAAATTTAATATATTTGGGTTCTGGACTGTTTGTCAATAGACATTTGAAAACATCCCCTTGAGCTTAGGGAACGTGACTACATTTCACAATTATTGCCATTTTTTGAAATTTTGATATTATTTGATAATGAAAATAATAATCAGTTGCAGATCTAGTCCTATTCAAAATAACATAACAATATAAATTTAAACCTAATTGCATGCTACTACTTAATTTATAAATCAAATACCTTGATACTGTCTCTAAACTCAGTAGCAGCAGATATTCATGGGCTGCATCTCATAACCCTTATTTGATAGCTCCTCAACTCCTCCGTCCTCGGCTGAATCGGATGTTGTTCTGTCCCTCCTCGGCGAAGGCCGTCTCAAAGCTCCTATTCCTGCCCCGAGGAGCGAGCATCGGGGAGGGATCACCGAGGAGCTATAGGCAAGGATACACGACAGCAGCCTTCCCAGAAGCCATGCAGCTGAAAGAGTTGCTAACTCCGCCCATACAGCTGCAAATTCACGTGACGCTTCACAGGAAAGGATGTCTCGTGCCTCTAAAACACATTTGCTCGTTGCTTCTCTCCTCCCATGATTTCCTTGTGTCGCTCCCATGCCTCCTCGGTGGGAGGGACTAAGACTCGAGGAACGGAGGCAAGTGGAGGACTCGAGGAGGCAATTTAAGAGTTAAGAGATGCAGAAATGGTCCCCAGGGATAAATCCTTATGATTTTTAGGACACTTGAGCTCCAGTTTGAGGTTGAAATTCCTTCTTACCAACACTTAGAACCATGAAAACTGATTTTAAAAACCCAAAGCTGGGGTTTAAAAAAACTGAATCTATCACCCAGCTATGAAGACTAATACCAGCTCCAGTGTAAATCCGGAAGTAAGGACCATGAGTTTGCAGTGTGTTTAGTGATTGTTACCGTGTGTTGAGTCGGTTGGAGAGGACGGCAAGGTTGTTTTTAGCATTTCCTACCATAATTCTAAGCCGAAAAAGTGTGTCTGTCAGTTGGGTACAGAGCTCCAATATAGTGTCAATGTAAATATAGCCAGCATCTAATGTTACTACTCCACTGTGCTGTGAAGTCATGTCTGGCTATGTGAGACAAGCGTCTAGCAACATTGTTGTGGATGCTGCGGTCTCAGTCTGGCAACCTCCGTGAACTTTGAGTCTGGGGAGGATGGGGCCGGGGAGACAACTCCCTCCAATATTTTGAATTTGTACTGCAGTAACTATTTTAAACACTAGCTGTCAGTATTACATATTGCACCTTTAAGTCACATGTGATATTGATTTATGCAAAATGTTGTAAAATGAATAAGGTTTACAGAAAGATAAGTGGAAATGTCTAGCAGACACAATGGCCGTAATCCTGCATGCATTTTTAAATACCGATGTCATTTGAAATATGATGCTTTTTAGAACAAAACAGCCATTCTATTATCCAGATAACCAACATCACCGTTAATAAATATAAGATATTGATGTGAACACACCCGACAGTCCCTCTGCAGGGTCTTCATCAGAGCACTGTAGGTCTCGGGGTCGAAGTGCAGGCCCTCGTGCATCTCCTGGAAGTCCAGGTCTTTGAACGTGGGCGAGGACTTGAGACGCTCTTTGCGTGAGGCGCGGCGTTTGTACGAGGAACCCTTCAGGTCGTACTTGTAGTGCATCTTGATGGCGCGCGGCAGCACGTTGTTCATCACCACCACGCGGACAGTGATGCCGCCGCACTGGATGCAGTAAAGGCCGTAGAACTTGGGCAGCAACGTCCTCGGGTTCTGATTCAGGTTCTACAGTAACAGAGACAAAGCAGGTTTTTTGTTCAGGATATGTTAAATGGAAGCGTAGAGACATCACTGATGCCATTGTTTGGCTTGTTACCAAGTCCAACTGTCAGAGCAACGTAATAAGAGAAACTTCAATTCTTGAATATACTTCACTGGGTTTTTACTATGGTGTTGAGATGTGAAGCCCATCAAATCGACTTCAGAGAAAAAAATCTAAGGCCTGATTAGAAGTAGACAAAACGGAAACCACAACTTAAAGTCTAACCCAAGACACATTTTAAAATATGTAAAAATGACTCTGTTATGATTCATATTTTTATTTAAAATGAGTTTCCCACATAAAAAAAAAATCTGAAAAGAGGCTGGAAGCACATCTACTCTTTCTCCCTCATTGAGAAATCATTGGATCTGTCAAATCAATGATTTGAGAAATCATTGGATCTGTCCTTTCGCTGTTCCGCTGATCGACAAGGCACAAAGGAATGTAGTAACGTGTGTAGTAAGTGACAAATGGTATGAAGAAGAGGACGGCAAGCTAGCAAACACATGTAAACAATGCAGCATTTAAAATATTAAAAAATGTTTTATGAGGAAGGAACTGCATTCAATACGTTTGTTAGACCTTGCACGCAGTGTTTTTGATGAGTTACACTGATGGTGCGTGTCCACTGTCATCGCATTAACACGCTTCCCATTCATCTAGCTTCTAAACTGACCGTTCTCGATCTACATTACAAATTAGGACAGATTCAGCTACTACGTAGCTTATTTCTCACATAAAATGCTTTCAAAAACTCCTTTTGGTGAACTATTTTTGTAAAATATGAGAAATTTTGCAGTCGAGCTGCCACGTTGATCTGTTTTGAAATCTGGAAGCAGACAGCCCCACATGAAGCATTTTGTCCAATCAGGTGCAGCCATCGCAGTTGTAGGAGGGTGTGTGTTTTCTTTGCTTGTAAGTGGTCATTGAAGAGAAATTGATAACTGCAAGTGGCAAACCCATCAAGCAGCCAATGCTCCAATCCCACAGGGCCACATTATGTCCAAAATGTCACTTTTCACACTTTGCTACTAATGTGTGCTGGTGTGTAAACATAGTGAGAGTTCGGTTTTTGACACAGGAGCTCACCATGTAGTAACCAGGAAGCAGCTTCTGCAGGAACTCAGCCTCTTTATGCTGCACCGTCTTAATGATGAACTCATCGTCGCTGGTGAGGTAGAACCAGGAACTGCTGGCACCGGGGTTGCACAACTCGATCAGAGGCTCATTACAGATGGAGTACTGAAAGTCAGAGCGACGCAACAGTTACCAAGAGAAAGTGTTGCAATCGAATCAAGCTGAATTTCCGCCACATCGTGTTGAATCACTCAGAATGATGATGTGAATTCCCACACTGACCAGATAGTCGTCTGGCTTGATGCCAAACAGCTCTCTGAAGTAGCGAAAGGCCAGCGGTGCGTACGTTTTCAGACGGAAATCTGGGTAGTGATGTGCTGGAGTCAGGTTGCTGCCCTCACTAGACAAAACAGAAGAATGTATTTAAGTTAGGATGAGAAAATGATCAATGTGCAGTAACAAAAACCAGTAACTCTTTGCAAAATGCGGGCCTTTTTCACATGTCACAATAGGAAAAGTTATACGATTTTACTACCAAGACTTAAAACTTATGATAATATCAAACATTTGATTGATAATGAAATTGATTGATTTTGTCGAAACATCGAGACGGGAAAAAGACTGACTCAGAGCCATTGTTAATGTTAATAGTAACACCCGTACTTATGACTACATATGGGGAAGATTCCAGTTTGGCCCATCTGAGCTTTCATTTTCTCAAAGGCAGAGCAGGATACCCAGGGCTCGGTTTACACCTATCACCATTTCTAGCCACTGGGGTCCTAACCCTAACCCATAGGCAGTCTAGGGGCACTCAGTAATGTTAAAAAACCTCAAAGTGAAATTGTCATGCCATGGGACCTTTAAGGTCAAGAGTAGTTGTTTGTCCATTCCCTTTTGTACATGTCAAAATGAGGGGCTTGAAAAGTGTCGAAAATCAGTTTAAAGATAGAGCTATTGCTTCACACCAAGTTTCAATTCTTTCAGCACTACAAACACAGTAACGTTCCCCTACTTTTCATTGGGGTGGACACAGAGACACACGTTTCAAAAAAACTTCACTAGATAAAAACCAAACTATCTGCATGTCTGGATACCAGCAGAGAGAGGTGGAAAAAATAGTAGGCTTACACCGTTTTGTAATTTGGCTGAACTGATCCTTTATGTTTATTAATCGGAACATGACTTTGATTATGTGCGTTAGCTATATGTCGACAATAAAAATGTGTTTAGAGATGAGAGAATACCTGGGCAGGAAAACGCTCTCCACCACAGAGAAGTCCTGCATGAGAACATCTCTGTCTGGTTTCGAGCTGAGGTTTCCCACAGCGTAACCGATGCCCAGCTGGATGGCTCCTTTCAGGGCGGCCGCCGTGGGCTAACAAACCACAACAGGGAAGAAGAGAACACATTTGTTTAAAAAAAAAAAAAGAAATCGGGGCGCCCTGGTAGCTCACCTTGTAGACTCAGTCCTTACCGCAGTGGCCCAGGTTTCCAATCAGACCTGCGGCTCTTTACCACGTCTTCCCCCAAATATTTTACAGACATACAAGTCTGGAAAGGGTGCAACATATGGCGAAAAGACACACAATTTTTTGTGTTAGCTGAAAAAAATTTAATGTGAATTATTTGCATTAAAATGTTTTTAATTTTTCTTTTTTTAGTGGTGCCTTTTATGTTCAATTCAAAGTTCAATTTGTTCAATAAAATAAAGTTGGAAATGATTTCCTTCCAGGTGTTTTTAATCCAACAAGCAATAGGTTGTATTTTAGCAGAATAATGAAAGCAGAACTGAGTACACTTTAACATCTGTTTATCGCAAGTTATACTGTTATCGGATATTCACAACTTTATCACATATTTTCCTCATATTGTGCAGCCCCCGCTGACATCGCCTGACATTTTGACATTTTGAGATAAATGCTAAACTCACTCAGCACACAACATGCTCAGGGGGACAATGCTAACATGCTGAAAGTTAATGTTTACCATGTTCACCGTCTTAGTTTAGCGTGTTAGCATACTAACGAATGCATCAGCACAAAACATATATGACTCTGGGGAGAGCAAAGTTGATCTGTTGGTTGGGTCCACCACTTTGGTCCAACTATTTAATAGATTGCCATAGCATTTTGTACAAACATTTGTAGTCCCCAGAGGATGAACCCTAATGACTTTGGCGATCCGCTGACTTTTCCTGTAGCGTCACCATGAGTTTGACATTTTTTCAATTTTTTTTTTACTTATCCTCATGGATGTATAATAGGCTAAGACCTGGATTCATTCCTATGAGGGTTGTTCAGTGGTGCATGAAGCCCCAGAAAAAAAAAGTTCCCCAGAAGAACCAAACTAAAAACATTTGCGATAATTAAAAAGTTCATTTATTAATATTAAAATCAACCCTTTTAAACAAAATGGTTTGATGGTAGAAAGTCTAAAACAAGCTACTGATAACCAAGATAGAAAAGTTTTTCAGTATGCTATGGAGACATTTAGACCAAATAAATGTCTCAAGTAAAATAAAACATGGCATTTTTCAAAGAGCTCATTTAGGAATTGTACTCCAACAAACAGAAGTGAAATCTCTCTGTGACTAAAAAGAGGAAGCTGATCAACCCAAACGCCTTATTCACCCCACCACTTCCCTCCATCACCAAACAGCTGTTACATAACACAGCCAACTAACAACATTAAGCTGCAGGTATGGTGTTGCTCTGTTTTACTTCAACTGCAATTTTACATCCTTATTTTTATTTTGATGGGATTTTATGACCCCTGAGATTTCGATTTATGAACTGCAACATATGAGGAAGTTAAAGTCCCCACCCCCCACCCCCAACATTTCTGAAACAATTTGCCAATGAGTTTTTCTTATCTTCAAGTATCAAATATACTGAGAGGTTTCATTCCCAATAATTAGGAAGTCTCCTATGCATACTCTTTACGAGGTAGATGAGTCCAGTCCAATGCATTGTTTGAGTGACTTTACACACTCATTTTCAGTTTTGGACACCAGCAATGATTGCATAATAGTGCGTGTCACTGTCTTCTTGAGCATATTTGAGATATTCCCTTCCTTGAAAATTATGACTATTATGAATATTAATGACATCTGCTTACCTTTTTATGATCCTTTGAGGGTTTGGTTCCACCTCCTACACTTTCTGCGGTGGCGGTTGACATCTTTTGGACAGAGGGAACTTGATCAGAGGGAAGCTCGGCCGTCCTTCCTCCAATTGTCAGGCTGACTGAGTTCCTAATTTCCCCTCAATGATGAACGACCCAGTCGCAGTGATTTACCTTGAATGGGCTTTACTCAAACGGCATTTTCCAGGTGCAGCACTCCTGTGGGTGAGGTAGAGAGAAGAGGAATTACACAGTGTGGTGGCATTTGCATGGATGTCAATGCAAAGCACGTCAGCTGGCGAAAACAATCTGCATGTCTACGACTGATTAGCATTCCAGGCCTCACAGCCATCTCTTCCACAGTTTGTGTGTCTAGTTCTGTCTTACTATGACTTACAGAGCCTTGAAATGTGCAGACCTGTCTGTCCGGGGCACTGCTGCATTCTCGGGGACCACCAGTGTTGTTTTTGAGTTTATAACTCCCGAATCCCTCACAAGAACCTTTGATCCTCATTAAGAAGGATTGGGAAACCATTACATGCCAAATTCCCCTGTTTTATAACAGTACGCAAAGGGAGCTCAGCCCAGTTCTTTCTTGCTTATGTACAGTATGTGACAACAACAACTTCCTAAAAAGGCAGGAGTGATTACGGAGACGGAAACAACAAACACATTGACTGCTAAGAATATTGCTGGGAAATCCACGTGTTGATTACATAGAAAACATTTACTCATGTCATACATTTGCAGCAGGATCCATTAAATGTTAGTCAGTGTTAACAACTCATGGAATTTATTTTGTATGTATTCTGTATGTATTGGAAGCTCCATAAAGGTTTAAATATATAAATGATTACACAAAAAAAAGAAACTCCCGTACACTTTTCAGTACTAGACCTCCATCAGGCAAAACATTTTATTAAAATATATATGAAAGTATGCACTCTCAAAAGGTACATATTGTCACACTGGACTGTGAGTGATTTAGGAATGACTACGGTTTAGTTTCACTGCCAATTATGGATTTATGGATTACAAAACAAACACTGCTTCAACAATGGCTTGTATAATTAGCAGCATTTTATTTTTTTAAATCAGCACTTTGGTAATACAAAGGCTCTACAGAGGCCAAATCTGTGTCTCAAATGCTGCTGAGTTGGTCAATATACAGTAACTGCCAAATTACTTACTTTTGTAAATCAGGCATATTGAGAAACTGCATCCATAGAGGAGCAGTGGGTTGGTATTTGAAACTGAAATGTTTTAATTTCAGTCCGAAATAATTAAACAATTTGGGAAAATAGAAAAAAAAAAAAAAACAGCCGTCTCTTAAAATTTACATTCTAAACAACTAAACTGCATTTTCAATCACAGATTATGTTTTTTTTTTGGACGTATCACAAATGTGTTCTTTTAATCAGTCACCATATAGGGACTATTTAGGTAATATTCATATATTTTTAACATTATTATTACTACATTTCATTCAGCTGACACTTTTATCCGAAGCGACTACTATTCACACATGCTCCCACACCCATGGCGCACTGTGTGATGTCAACCGCCACCGTAGAAAGTGTAGGAAGAGGAACCAAACCCTCAAAAGGATCATAAAAAGGTAAGCGGATGTCATTAATATTTATGTCATCATTTCCAAGAAAGGGAATATATCAAATATGCTCAAGAAGACAGTGGCACGCACTATTATGCAATCATTGCTGGTGTCAAAACTGAAAATGAGTGTGGAAAGTCACTCAAACACACTGGTAGAAGACTGCTCTACCACCTGAGCCACAGCTGCCTCTTTTCTGTCACTTTTTTGTTTAGTAACCAGAGGGTAAAGAAGGGGCTTGGGGTTGTCAGGGTGGGTACGTGGGCATGGGGTAAATAATGAACACCTAAGGGAGTCTCCGAAATTAAGTCACAATCTCGAACTTTGAATTAAAAAATGGAATCGTCAATGCTGCCATGCCCCCCATGTCACGTCCGGTCGGCTTGCCAAGCAAGTCAGTCAACCTCCTCTAACTTAGCTACAGCCAGTCAAAAGATAGCATGGCAACTGCAGATGCAGGAGACCCATCGACAGAACTTGAACCCTCTCCTCTTTCACTGAAGTCGCTGGTGTGGAAGTATTTTGGATTTCCTGTGAGTTAGGTAAGGTAAGGTAACCGACAATTTCCACTGGATGCGGAACGTCTGCGGAACGTCTCCGGAACGTCGACGGAGTCATTAGGTTTCCATTAAAGTCAGTGTGTGTATTTCCACATGTAGCGCTCTCCTCAGTATTTATATTGATGAGGGCAGGGCTTTTGGGTTCTTTTAAGATATTTATCAAATGTGTTTTAACCCTGATCAACTCAGTTTTAAATTTTATCTTGGATCCCTCTTTTTTTTTAGTACACACATGAAATGTTTTTTCCAATCTATGAATTCAACTTTTTTAAGTTTTAATAAAGATTTTAACCATATGTGTCCATATATGTCTCTCTTAGAATAAAAGATAATCTCTTTCCAGGTAAATAATAAAGTAACACAACACAAGGTTTTAGAAAAATATATCTCCATTTTCTCACTAAAGAAATGATTATCTCCAATGAAATAAGAAAATAAAATAAAGATGATTGTTTTTTTCTTATAAACCTTCAACACAAAATGTCCCTCTATTTCAAAAGGATAATACTTACCCAATACATACAACAATTTAAACACTATTAACCTGCAATTCAGCAGACCTCAATGTACAAACTTCAAAGTCACTTAAACCAATATAATTTGTGGGCCCACACACACCTTAATGCAGTCTAAAGCCGGCAACCAAAATTATTATAAAACAAAAATATCTAGCAGGCCTGATGCGGTGCTTGTGTTCGTTGCGGCCCAAAACTTACTGGCCGTTTCCCTCGTCGGCGAGCAAACAAAATGAAGGAGACCTTGAGTTAATGTTTCTGTCCGTCCTTCCTCCAACAGTCACAGGAGCAGGCTCAGCATCCGATCAGCATTTCAACACGAACTCCGTCGGTTTCTCTTTTCTCCTCCACGTTTCAGTAAAACTCACGAGTGAAGTCCTGGTTGCTCCAAACTCTGTCTGAGTCTCTTCCCCGTCTTCAGGTCGAAAACAACAGATAAACCCCTCAACCAGTTCAACTGAGGGAGTCAAAAGTTAACTAGAAAATGCCGTTCACTTGTAATAAACGGACTCCAGCCTATATTTCAAGGTGGCTAAGCGTTATCGTTAGCGTTAGCAGTAGCGTTAGCACAAAAGTAAACGGTCTCTGAACATCGTGTAGAAATTCCTCCTGTTTCGCAATATGCAGCTTGTCACTCTTCTCACTGGTTGTTGTGCGAAAAATCATAAGATACAAGTTACACATTGGTTTGTGCACTATTAGCTACTTCACAAATTAACTCAGAAAATCTCTGTGTCACGCTCACTCTTTTTTTTCACTCCCAAAAAAAACCAAGACCTGACTTTCCGGCCGATCGTCATTAACCCCATAAATGCTGGTTTAGACAGGTTTCAGAAATACATTATCTTTTACATAAAACAACAAACATAGAATAGATTTTAAACTGCTTTTAACATTTGTATCATACATTTTTAAATTAATTTTAACCCTTTTAATTACACTATTTATATGCTCTGTTTTTTAAATGATACTACAAACATCACTTATTACATACTTTTTTAACCGGGTTACACACAGACTGCGGAACGTCTGTGTCCCTACTCCCTCCCAGTTCCGTCAGTCTGCAGCCCTCCACAGCAGATAGGCAGAGCTTCTATTTTTGGCGGATCATATTTCCCTGCACTACACCTTGAAGTCCTCTAGTCCTCTGAATGGAAACTAACGGTTGTTGGTTTTGTGGTTCTATTCTACCTGAATTCACTACAGCTGTCAGTCATGGCCGCAGCCGTTCCGCAACAAATCCGGACCCGGTGGGTACTGACGGACGGCGGAGCACGCAGCAGACACGCAGCGGAGCCGGTCCGCAGCAGTTACGCATCCAGTGGAAATCCCCGGTAAGGGTACTTTATTGTCACATACATGTAGCGAAATTCATTCTCTGCATTTAACCCATTTAACCCATCCCTCAAGGGAGCAGTGGGCAGCCAATCACAGTGCCCGGGGACCAACTCCAGATCTGAGCCAGTGCTTTGATCAAGGGCACTGACTGGAGAACCCTACATGTTTTTGATGGTGGGGGAAACCGGAGCACCCACGCAAACATGGGGAGAACATGCAAACTCCACACAGAAAGTCCCTGGAACGACCCAGAACCTTCTTGCTGTGAGGCCACAGTGCTAACCATTGGGCCACCATGCTGCATTCACACGTTACGTTGACAACGTTCGCGTTATCGACAGAAAAGCCACAGTTTGCAAGCTCTGCGGGTGTACCATATTCAGCACGACTAACATGGCAGGGCATCTCCGCAGGCACCACAAAAAATGCTAATGTTTCTCAAAAAGCAGCTCTAAACAACATATCCGTCTTTAGGAAGAACATGAAAGAATGAAAAAATACAGTCATCATTCTCAGGGGATAAAAAGTAGTTATCTGTGTGGTATATGTTCAACTGTTCGGAAATAGTTTGTTAAGACACTTAATTGTTCAGAGAAGACTATGGACATGGCTGTTTTATTGTTTTTGTAGTGAACTTGAATGTCATCTTCTGCGAAGAAGACTGCAGTTACAAAAGATAAACTAGATGGCAGGTTATTTTGCTTAAGTTTCCAATTGACTGAAGTTATTGTTACATTATGTTAATAAATCTTTTCAATTTGACAATGTAGTGTGGTACATTGCGAACAAAGGCCAGATATTATATTGCATAAAAGTCTAGTCTAAAAATGGCCTAGCAACCTGTGCTTTAAAAAAAAAAAAGAAAAAGTCAAGTCAAAATAAATAAATAAATTGAATCGAACCGTGACATTAGAATCGAAAATGTAATCAAATCGAGGATTTGGAGAATCGTGACACCCCTACGAACACCCATAGTGTTCATTACATTTATTGTATCTTTACCTTTGTCATGGAAAAATAAATAATAAAAATATCTATAAAAAAAATCTTTTTAATCTGTATAGACAAGACCCTGTCTAAAAATAAAAATAAAAAGGATGTGGTATTGTGGTCTGACTCGGGGAGAAGGAAAATGTTTCATAAGGGTCATGCGTTTCTCAAAGATTCTCAGTCCTCTGGCAGTTTGTTGTTTGTTCTGGAGGCTGCAGAGATCAAGAAACCTCTTAAAAGATTATTCCTTTTTATTAACAGATTTTGTGATGAGTGGTTAGAGTAGTAAATGGGGTTAATTATATGTACGTATAGAGTCTTTGACAGTTCATTTCAGGTTTCCTCTGTATTGAAATCACACAGAGTGACGTAACAGCACAACGTGGCTAAAAATATGTTAGCTCAAGCATTCTTAGGTGCATTAGTTTTCCTTCTGCATAGTCAAAGATTAGATGTATGGCTTTCCATTCAAAACAATTACAAACACTAATAAGATTGCTGTATATAATAATAAATAAAATACAAGACAACAATTTGACCGTGAATGCAAAACAAGAAGAAATTGTCCAAATTATGTTTCTTTTTTCTATAATGGCTATGCTAACATGCTGATGTTTAGCAGGTATAATGTTTACCATGTTCACAATCTTAGTTTAGCACGCTAGCATTAGCACACACAGTACACAGTTCAGTTGATGCTGATGGGAATGCCATTTGTTTTACAGGTATTCTGTCATGAACCAAAGTGTTGGACTAAGTGAAGTTTTGACTTGATGAAAAGTCAAAGAAATTACCATTCTTCCTGAGGGGAAGATAAATATCTGTAGTAGATCCCAAGATATTTTATCCAAAACCAAAAATGTCAACCTCATTCTCAAATGCCAATCCATTTAGCAGATTTTGAGATATTTCATAGGCTAAGCAGGCCCCCCAGGAAGTGTGCTGGGCTTTGAAGCCCATTTGACATAGCGGCCAAACAGTGAAATTACAACTTCCGTGTCTGTCATGTGATGCCATGGGACCCAAAAAGACTTTATCCCATACACCTACATGGTGAAAGAGGCATCTGTAAATCTGTTGATACATTTTTTCAGTTTACAGTTTTGTTGTCACAAGCCTGAAATGACTCGTTTTAATATAAGAATTTGATCTATTTGGTCCAATAACATTTGGAAAGTCTGGAAGAGCTGCATGATTAAATAATTTAATCCTTATTCAAGTTAGCGGAGCGCTAAACTGGAAGTAGCCGGCTCGGCTGGCAGAGGTCTCTAGCGCGCCTGCTCTATGGGCCTTACAGTGCGAAAGCAGCGCCAATCATCCGGGTCACTTTATATGGGGAAGTTGAACTATCTTTTAGCTTCATGCGCCACTCTCATAGGTATGAACCGGGCTCATCCTCGAACGCTGTATCCAGGTTTTATTAAACATAAATAAGAGGATAAGTGAAAAAGGCAAAAATGTCAACCTCATGGGGGTGCTACAGGAAAAGTCAGCGGATCGCCAAAGTCATTAGGATTCATCCTCTGGGGACTACAAATGTTTGTACAAAATACCATGGCAATCCATCAAATAATTGTTGAGATATTTCAGTCGGGACCAAAGTGGTGGACCAACCAACAGACCGACTTTGGGATAGCCCCAGAGACATCCCACTGGCGTGGCTAAAAAAGTTTCCATGGTGGCTAAAATGTGACATGTCATTTCTGTTATTAAATACTGACTGAAAAATAAGTTCAATGGAATTTCCATACCAATACAAATAACAGTGCTGGTAACATCATGCAAATAATTGTACAGTCTATGGAACTTAATATAGTACAATCCAACCTCAATGGAGACCAGTCTTTAATTTTAACATACACTTTATATCATAGTGATCAATCAGTGAGGATAGACTAAATATTAGAGATGCATTCAGTGTAATGCAACACAATTTAACAGCACCACATACTGCCTGGTAAAATCTATAAGCAAAAAAAGAAAAGGAAAACAGACAGGATCCTCAGCAACATAAGCAACTTAAATAATATTGTTCATGTTCAAAAGGAGCAGGAAGAAGTTGAGAACTTCTCTGGTCCTACCCACTCTTAATTTTTAAACATTATACATAGTTAATAGAAATTCAGTTTGCATCCATCAGTGTCCGTGTTCAACTCTGTCAGCTTGAACAAATCCAAAAATAGCCACAAAGTGGAATCAAAACCTTTTCGAAAACAGTTTCAACATAAAGCGAGCATTAGAACCTTCATGGAGGAGCGTTCATTTCAGTTCTGTTGTGTTTGACTGCATTAGTTTGAGCTTGGTGTACGGGCAGTAAAGTGTATACGGAACTTGTTAGACTCAGGTGAATATTTAAACCTGCCTCGGTGACACGATGTGCACACTGCAGCTCTTTTGCATACATGTAAACAACCCCTTCCAGCCGACATTTTACTTTCTGTCTGAGTGAAGGGAAGTGCAGCTGATTTCCTCTTGTGATACTATCATCAGTTCATCTTCCTCCTGAACGACACACAGACAGCCTGTACCGGCTGCGTGACACTACACAATCATGATTATTATTATTATCCACAACAGGACTTAAACAGGTACAAACGGTGTGAAAGTGCGGTAAACGTAAATAAAAGTTAAACAAGTGGCTCTATCCTCACTTCATATGTTGAGAGGAAGAAAAACTTTGTTGATAGCAATGAGAGACAAGCACAGAAAGCAGAAAGGAACTTTCTGTGCCTTCTTACCTTAACAGGCCATGGTGGAGTGGTGACAGTGGTGCATGCAGGTCAGTGGAATAACACGCCGATGTTGTCTGATCGCAACTCTGTGGCTGACTGACTGTGGCGAGATGAGAAGCACAGTGCTGCTGCAGGGACTGTAAAGCATCCTCACCACTTCCTCCCTCTCTCTCTCGCTCTCTCTCTACCTGTTGTATTTCCCAGACGCCTCATGAGTCAGACTTGTCGTAGTTTCTAGTGTTGCATAAAGAAGTCTGTAGGAGAAAAATGTTAAGACCAGAGTCTATATTACATTTTCTACTCCCATGTTACTTTTTAACTTGTTATACAGTTATACTTATTGAATTGTGATGTTTTGTGTTTATGTCTTTAAATGATTTTAGATCAGCCTGAAAAGGAGTTACAATATGGCTTCAATTAGAAGCCAGAAAAATTCTTTATTTTTTAAATCCTATATCAGAATAGTCCGATATTACCCAGTGACATTATGGGATGTGTATACTATCACCCTGAGGTGAAAAGAGTCTGGCTAAACAGGAGGTTTGGTTTTTAGAGCAGCCTAAAAAAGACGTACAATATGGCTTTAATTAGCAGACAGAAAAAGGGTTGAAATATAACTTTAATTTGACATTTAACAGGGTGCCATATTTGGCAATAGAATGGGCAAAGGCACTTTAGCAATAGAATGGTCAAAACCTTGATTTCTCTGGAGCTGGGTTTTCTCCATAATTCCAGGGTAGATATAGACATGCTGTGAAGCAATGGGTCACTGAGGACCTGTATTATGTGAATCAGGTTTCAAATTCAATGGGGAGCCATAGATGGCCTTTTGGGGGCAGTGCAAAGTCAGGCACTTTAGCAATAGAAAGGTCAAAGGCACTTTGCAAAAAATCTGTCAGAATCTTGATTTCTCCATCATTCCAGGGTAGATATGGAAATGCTGGGCATCAGTGGGTCGCTGAGGACCTGTATTATGTGAATCAGGTTTCAAATTCAACGGGGAGCCATAGTTGGCCTTGTGGGGGCAGTGCAAAGTCAGACACTTTAGCAATAGAAAGGCACTTTAGCAAAAGAATGGTCAAAATCTTGATTTCTGCAAAGTTCCAGGGTAGATATGGACATGCTGGGAATCAGTGGGTCGCTGACGACCTGTATTATGTGAATCAGGTTTCAAGGTCAACGGGGAGCCATAGTTGGCCTTGTGAGGGAACTACAAAGTGAGGCACTTTAGCAATAGAAAGGTCAAAGGCACTTTAGCAATAGAATGGTCGGAATCTTGTTTTCTCCATAATTCCAGGGTATATATGGACATGCTGGGCATCATTGGGACAATGAAGACCTGTATTATGTGAATCAGATTTCCATGTCAACGGCGAGCCATATTTGGCCTTTTGGGGGCACTGTAAATTGAGGGACTTTAGCAATAGAATGGTCAAAAGCACTTTAGCAATATAATGGTCCATACCTTGATTTCTCTGGAGATGGGTCTTCTCCATAATTCCAGGATAGATATGGTCATGCTGGGCATCAATTGGACACTGAAGATCTGTGTCATGTGAATCAGGTTTCCATTTCAATGGCGAATCAAATTTGGCCATCTGGGGGCGCTGTAAAGTGAGGCACTTTAGCAATAGAATGGGCAAAGGCAATTTAGCAATATAATCCTCAAAATCTTGTTTACTCCATAATTCCAGGGTATATATGGACATGCTGGGCATCAATGGGACAATGAAGACCTATGTTATGTGAGGCAGCTTTCCATTTCAACGGGGAATCATATTTGGCCATCTGGGGGCACTGTAAAGTGAGGGACTTTAGCAATAGAATGGGCAAAGTCAATTTAGCAATATACTCACCAACATCTTGTTTTCTCCATCATTCCAGGGTATATATGGATAAGCTGGGCATCATTGGAACAATGAAGACCTGTATTATGTGAATCAGGTTTCAAGGTCAACGGGGAGCAATAGTTGGCCTTGTGGGGGCACTGCAAAGTAAGGCACTTTAGCAATAGATTCATCAAAATCTTGTTTTCTCCATAATTCCAGGGTAGATATGGACATGCTGTGAATCAATGGGTCACTGAGGACCTGTATTATGTGAATCAGGTTTCAAATTCAATGGGGAGCCATAGATGGCCTTTTGGGGGCAGTGCAAAGTCAGGCACTTTAGCAATAGAAAGGTCAAAGGCACTTTGCAAAAAATCTGTCAGAATCTTGATTTCTCCATCATTCCAGGGTAGATATGGAAATGCTGGGCATCAGTGGGTCGCTGAGGACCTGTATTATGTGAATCAGGTTTCAAATTCAACGGGGAGCCATAGTTGGCCTTGTGGGGGCAGTGCAAAGTCAGACACTTTAGCAATAGAAAGGCACTTTAGCAAAAGAATGGTCAAAATCTTGATTTCTGCAAAGTTCCAGGGTAGATATGGACATGCTGGGAATCAGTGGGTCGCTGACGACCTGTATTATGTGAATCAGGTTTCAAGGTCAACGGGAGCCATAGTTGGCCTTGTGAGGGAACTACAAAGTGAGGCACTTTAGCAATAGAAAGGTCAAAGGCACTTTAGCAATAGAATGGTCGGAATCTTGTTTTCTCCATAATTCCAGGGTATATATGGACATGCTGGGCATCATTGGGACAATGAAGACCTGTATTATGTGAATCAGATTTCCATGTCAACGGCGAGCCATATTTGGCCTTTTGGGGGCACTGTAAATTGAGGGACTTTAGCAATAGAATGGTCAAAAGCACTTTAGCAATATAATGGTCCATACCTTGATTTCTCTGGAGATGGGTCTTCTCCATAATTCCAGGATAGATATGGTCATGCTGGGCATCAATTGGACACTGAAGATCTGTGTCATGTGAATCAGGTTTCCATTTCAACGGCGAATCAAATTTGGCCATCTGGGGGCGCTGTAAAGTGAGGCACTTTAGCAATAGAATGGGCAAAGGCAATTTAGCAATATAATCATCAAAATCTTGTTTACTCCATGATTCCAGGGTATATATGGACATGCTGGGCATCAATGGGACAATGAAGACCTATGTTATGTGAGGCAGCTTTCCATTTCAACGGGGAATCATATTTGGCCATCTGGGGGCACTGTAAAGTGAGGGACTTTAGCAATAGAATGGGCAAAGTCAATTTAGCAATATACTCACCAACATCTTGTTTTCTCCATCATTCCAGGGTATATATGGATAAGCTGGGCATCATTGGAACAATGAAGACCTGTATTATGTGAATCAGGTTTCAAGGTCAACGGGGAGCAATAGTTGGCCTTGTGGGGGCACTGCAAAGTAAGGCACTTTAGCAATAGATTCATCAAAATCTTGTTTTCTCCATAATTCCAGGGTAGATATGGACATGCTGTGAATCAATGGGTCACTGAGGACCTGTATTATGTGAATCAGGTTTCAAATTCAATGGGGAGCCATAGATGGCCTTTTGGGGGCAGTGCAAAGTCAGGCACTTTAGCAATAGAAAGGTCAAAGGCACTTTGCAAAAAATCTGTCAGAATCTTGATTTCTCCATCATTCCAGGGTAGATATGGAAATGCTGGGCATCAGTGGGTCGCTGAGGACCTGTATTATGTGAATCAGGTTTCAAATTCAACGGGGAGCCATAGTTGGCCTTGTGGGGGCAGTGCAAAGTCAGACACTTTAGCAATAGAAAGGCACTTTAGCAAAAGAATGGTCAAAATCTTGATTTCTGCAAAGTTCCAGGGTAGATATGGACATGCTGGGAATCAGTGGGTCGCTGACGACCTGTATTATGTGAATCAGGTTTCAAGGTCAACGGGGAGCCATAGTTGGCCTTGTGAGGGAACTACAAAGTGAGGCACTTTAGCAATAGAATGGTCGGAATCTTGTTTTCTCCATAATTCCAGGGTATATATGGACATGCTGGGCATCATTGGGACAATGAAGACCTGTATTATGTGAATCAGATTTCCATGTCAACGGCGAGCCATATTTGGCCTTTTGGGGGCACTGTAAATTGAGGGACTTTAGCAATAGAATGGTCAAAAGCACTTTAGCAATATAATGGTCCATACCTTGATTTCTCTGGAGATGGGTCTTCTCCATAATTCCAGGATAGATATGGTCATGCTGGGCATCAATTGGACACTGAAGATCTGTGTCATGTGAATCAGGTTTCCATTTCAACGGCGAATCAAATTTGGCCATCTGGGGGCGCTGTAAAGTGAGGCACTTTAGCAATAGAATGGGCAAAGGCAATTTAGCAATATAATCATCAAAATCTTGTTTACTCCATAATTCCAGGGTATATATGGACATGCTGGGCATCAATGGGACAATGAAGACCTATGTTATGTGAGGCAGCTTTCCATTTCAACGGGGAATCATATTTGGCCATCTGGGGGCACTGTAAAGTGAGGACTTTAGCAATAGAATGGGCAAAGTCAATTTAGCAATATACTCACCAACATCTTGTTTTCTCCATCATTCCAGGGTATATATGGATAAGCTGGGCATCATTGGAACAATGAAGACCTGTATTATGTGAATCAGGTTTCAAGGTCAACGGGAGCAATAGTTGGCCTTGTGGGGGGCACTAAAAAGTAAGGCACTTTAGCAATAGATTCATCAAAATCTTGTTTTCTCCATAATTCCAGGGTAGATATGGACATGCTGGGCATCAATGGGTCGCTGAGGACCTGTATTATGTGAAACAGGTTTCAAATTCAACGGGGAGCCATAGTTGGCCTTGTGGGGGCACTGCAAAGTGAGGCACTTTAGCAATAGAATCATCAAAATCTTGTTTTCTCCATAATTCCAGGGTAGATATGGACATGCTGGGCATCAGTGGGTCGCTGAGGACCTGTATTATGTGAATCAGGTTACAAATTCAACGCGGAGCCATAGTTGGCCTTTTGGGGGCAGTGCAAAGTCAGACACTTTAGCAATAGAAAGGTCAAAGGCACTTTAGCAATAGAATGGTCAGAATCTTGTTTTCTCCATAATTCCAGGGTTTATATGGACATGCTGGGCATCATTGGGACAATGAAGGCCTGTATTATGTGAATCAGGTTTCCATGTCAACGGCGAGCCATATTTGGCCTTTTGGGGGCACTGTAAATTGAGGGACTTTAGCAATGGAATGGTCAAAAGCACTTTAGTAATATAATGGTCCATACCTTGATTTTTCTGGAGATGGGTCTTCTCCATAATTCCAGGATAGATATGGTCATGCTGGGCATCAATTGGACACTGAAGATCTGTGTCATGTGAATCAGGTTTACATTTCAACGGCGAATCAAATTTGGCCATCTGGGGGCGCTGTAAAGTGAGGCACTTTAGCAATAGAATGGGCAAAGGCAATTTAGCAATATAAATATCAAAATCTTGATTACTCCATAATTCCAGGGTATATATGGACATGCTGGGCATCATTGGGACAAAGAAGACCTGTATTATGTGAATCAGGTTTCCATGTCAACGGGGTGCCATATTTGGCCTTTTGGGGGCACTGCAAAGTGAGGGACTTTACCAATAGAATGGTCAAAAGCACTTTAGCAATATAATGGTCCATACCTTGATTTCTCTGGAGCTGGGTCTTCTCCATAATTCCAGGAAAGATATGGTCTTGCTGGGCACCAATGGGACACTGAAGATCTGTGTCATGTGAATCAGGTTTCCATTTCAACGGCAAATCATATTTGGCCTTTTGGGGGCAATGCAAAGAGAGGCACTTTAGCAGTAGAATGGGCAAAGGCAATTTAGCAATATAATCATCAACATCTTGTTTTCTCCATAAATCCAGGGTATATATGGAGAAACTGGGCATCAATGGGACAATGAAGACCTGTGTTACGTAAATCAGGTTTCCATTTCAACGGGGAATCATGTTTGGCCATCTGGGGGCACTGTAAAGTGAGACACATTAGCAATAGAATGGGTAAAGGCAATTTAGCAATATAATCATCAAAATCTTGTTTTCTCCATAATTCCAGGGTATATATGGACATGCTGGGAATCAGTGGGTTACTGAGGACCAGTGTTATGTGAATCAGGTTTCAAATTCAACGGGCAGCCATAGTTGGTCTTTTAGGGGCAGTTCAAAGTCAGGCACTTTAGCTATAGAAAGGTCAACGGCACTTTAGCAATAGAATGGTCAGAATCTGGTTTTCTCCATAATTCCAGGGTATATATGGACATGCTGGGCATCAGTGGGTCTCTGAGGAGCTGTGTTATGTGAAGCAGTTTTCCATTTCAACGTGGAATCATATTTGGCTATCTGGGGGCACTGTAAAGTGAGACACTTTAGCAATAGAATGGGCAAAGGCAATTTAGCAATATAATCACCAAAATCTTGTTTTCTCCATAATTCCAGGGTATATATGGACATGCTGGGCATCATTGGGACAATCAAGACCTGTATTATGTGAATAATGTTTCCATGTCAACGGGGAGACATATTTGGCCTCTTGGGTGCACTGCAAAGGGAGGGACTTTAGCAATAGAATGGTCAAAAGCACATTAGAAATATATCATATTTGGCCATCTGGGGGCACTGTAAAGTGAGACACTTTAGCAATAGAATGGTCAAAAGCACTTTAGCAATATAATGGTACATACCTTGATTTCTCTGGAGCTGGGTCTTCTCCATAATTCCAGGATAGATATGGTCATGCTGGGCATCAATTGGACACTAAAGATCTGTGTCATGTGAATCAGGTTTCCATTTCAACGGCGAATCATATTTGGTCATCTGGGGGCACTGCAAAGTGAGGGACTTTAGCAATAGAATGGTCAAAAGCACTTTAGCAATATAATGGTACATACCTTGATTTCTCTGGAGCTGGGTCTTCTCCATAATTACAGGATAGATATGGTCATGTTGGGCATCAATGGGACACTGAAGATCTGTGTCATGTGAATCAGGTTTCCATTTAAACGGGGAATGATATTTGGCCATCTGGGGGCACTGTAAATTGAGACACTTTAGCAATAGAATGGGCAAAGTCAATTTAGCAATATAATCATCAAACTCTTGTTTTCTCCATAATTCCAGGGTATTTATGGACATGCTGGGCATCTTTGGGACAAAGAAGACCTGTATTATGTGAATAAGGTTTCCATGTCAATGGGGTGCCATATTTGGCCTTTTGGGGGCACTGCAAAGTGAGGGACTTTAGCAATAGAATGGTCAAAAGCACTTTAGTAATATAATGGTCCATACCTTGTTTTCTCTGGAACTGGGACTTCTCCATAATTCCAGGATAGATAGGGTCATGCTGGGCATCAATGAAACACTGAAGATCTGTGTCATGTGAATCAGGTTTCCATTTCAACGGCGTATCATATTTGGCCTCTTGGGGGCAATGCAAAGAGAGGCACTTTAGCAGTAGAATGGGCAAAGGCAATTTAGCAATATAATCATCAACATCTTGTTTTCTCCATAAATCCAGGGTATATATGGACATGCTGGGCATCGATGGGACAATGAAGACCTGTGTTATGTGAGGCAGCTTTCCATTTCAACGGGGAATCATATTTGGCCATCTGGGGGCACTGTAAAGTGAGGGACTTTAGCAATAGAATGGGCAAAGTCAATTTAGCAATATACTCACCAACATCTTGTTTTCTCCATCATTCCAGGGTATATATGGATAAGCTGGGCATCATTGGAACAATGAAGACCTGTATTATGTGAATCAGGTTTCAAGGTCAACGGGGAGCAATAGTTGGCCTTGTGGGGGCACTGCAAAGTAAGGCACTTTAGCAATAGATTCATCAAAATCTTGTTTTCTCCATAATTCCAGGGTAGATATGGATATGCTGGGCATCAATGGGTCGCTGAGGACCTGTATTATGTGAAACAGGTTTCAAATTCAACGGGGAGCCATAGTTGGCCTTGTGGGGGCACTGCAAAGTGAGGCACTTTAGCAATAGAATCATCAAAATCTTGTTTTCTCCATAATTCCAGGGTAGATATGGACATGCTGGGCATCAGTGGGTCGCTGAGGACCTGCATTATGTGAATCAGGTTTCCATTTCAACGGGAATCATATTTGGCCATCTGGGGGCACTGTAAAGTGAGACACTTTAGCAATAGAATGGGCAAAGGCAATTTAGCAATATAATCATCAACATCTTGTTTTCTCCATAATTCCAGGGTATATATGGCCATGCTGGGCATCAGTGGGTCGCTGAGGAACTGTATTATGTGATTAAGTTTTCCATGTCAACGGGGAGCCATATTTGGCTTTTTGGGGGCACTGCAAAGTGAGGGACTTTAGCAATAGAATGGTTAAAAGCACTTTAGCAATATAATGGTACATACCTTGATTTCTCTGGAGCTGGGTCTTCTCCATAATTCCAGGATAGATATGGTCATGCTGGGCATCAATTGGACACTAAAGATCTGTGTCATGTGAATCAGGTTTCCATTTCAACGGCGAATCATATTTGGCCATCTAGGGGCACTGTAAATTGAGACACTTTAGCAATAGAATGGGCAAAGGCAATTTAGCAATATAATCTTCAAAATCTTGTTTACTCCATAATTCCAGGGTATATATGGACATGCTGGGCATCAGTGGGACACTGAAAACCTGTGTTATGTGAATCACGTTTCCATTTCAACAGGGAATCATATTTGGCCATCTGGGGGCACTGCAAAGGGAGGGACTTTAGCAATATAATGGTCATAAGCACTTTAGCAATATAATGGTCCATACCTTGATTTCTCTGGAGCTGGGTCTTCTCCATAATTCCAGTTTATGATATGGACATGCTGGGCAACAATGGGACACTGAACTCCTGTGTTATGTGAATCAGGTTTCCATTTAAACGGGGAATCATATTTGGCCATCTGGGGGCACTGTAAAGTGAGGCACTTTAGCAATAGAATGGGAAAAAGCACTTTATAAAACTGGCGCTTTGGTTTTTAGAGCAGCCTGAAATAGAGTTACAACATGGCTTTAATTAACAGCCTGAAAAATGGTTGAAATATAGGTTTAAGTGAACATTTAAGCCTTTACTTTCATCCATCCATCCATCTTCGTCCGCTTATTCGGTATCGGGTCGTGGGGGGAAGCTCCAGCAGGGGACCCCAAACTTCCTTTTCCCGAGCAACATTAACCAGCTCTGACTGGGGGATCCCGAGGCGTTCCCAGGCCAGGTTGGAGATATAATCCCTCCACCTAGTCCTGGGTCTTCCCCGAGGCCTCCTCCCAGCTGGACGTGCCTGGAACACCTCCCTAGGGAGGCGCCCAGGGGGCATCCTTACCAGATGCCCGAACCACCTCAACTGGCTCCTTTCGACGCGAAGGAGCAGTGGCTCTACTCCGAGCTCCTCACGGATGACTGAGCTTCTCACCCTATCTCTAAGGGTGACGCCAGCCACCCTCCTGAGGAAACCCATTTCGGCCGCTTATACCCTGGATCTCATTCTTTCGGTCATGACCCAGCCTTCATGACCATAGGTGAGGGTAGGAACGAAAACTGACCGGTAGATCGAGAGCTTTGCCTTCTGGCTCAGCTCTCTTTTAAATCTAACGGTGCGATAAATTGAATGTAATACCGCTGCGCTGCGCTGATTCTCCGACCAATCTCCCGCTCCATTGTCCCCTCACTCGCGAACAAAACCCCAAGGTACTTGAACTCCTTCACTTGGGGTAAGGACTCATTCCCTACCTGGAGTAGGCACTCCATCGGTTTCCTGCTGAGAACCATGGCCTCAGATTTAGAGGTGCTGATCCTCATCCCAACTGCTTCACACTTGGCTGCAAACTGATCTAGTGAGTGCTGAAGGTCACAGGCCGATGATGCCATCAGGACCACATCATCTGCAAAGAGCAGCGATGAGATCCCCAGCCCACCGAACTGCAACCCTTCTCCACCCCGACTACGCCTTGATATCCTGTCCATAAATGTTACAAACAGGATTGGTGACAAAGCGCAGCCCTGGCGGAGGCCAACCCTCACCTGAAACGAGTCTGACTTACTGCCGAGAACCCGGACAACGCTCTCGCTTTGGTTGTACAGAGATCGGATGGCCCTGAGAAGAGAACCCCTCACCCCATACTCCCGCAGCACTTCCCACAGTATCTCCCGGGGGACCTGGTTATACGCCTTTTCCAGATCCACAAAACACATGTAGACCGGTTGGGCATACTCCCAGGCTCCCTCCAGGATCCTTGCGAGAGTAAAGATCTGGTCTGTTGTTCCACGACCAGGACGGAATCCGCATTGTTCCTCCTCAACCCGAGGTTCGACTATTGGCCGAACCCTCCTTTCCAGCACCTTGGAGTAGACTTTACCAGGGAGGCTGAGAAATGTGATACCCCTGTAATTGGCACACAACCTCTGGTCCCCCTTTTTAAAAAGGGGAACCACCACCCCGGTCTGCCACTCCTTTGGCACCGTCCCAGACTTCCACGCAATGTTGAAGAGGCGTGTCAACCAGGACAGCCCCTCCACACCCAGAGCCTTGAGCATTTCTGGACAGATCTCATCAATCCCTGGGGCTTTGCCACTGTGGAGTTTTTTGACTACATCAGTGACCTCCGCCTGGGAAATTGACAATGATCCCCCATCATCCTCCACCTCTGCCTCTAACATAGAGGGCGTGTTAGTCAGATTCAGGAGTTCCTCAAAGTGCTCCTTCCACCGCCCTATTACCTCCTCAGTTGAGGTCAACAGTGTCCCATCCTTACTGTACACAGCTTGGATGGTTCCCCGCTTCCCCCTCCTGAGGTGGCGAACAGTTTTCCAGAAGCACCTTGGTGCCGACCGAAAGTCCTTCTCCATGTCTTCTCCAAACTTCTCCCACACCCGCTGCTTTCACGGCAGAGGCTGCAGCCCTTCGGTACCCTGCAACCGCCTCCGGAGTCCTCTGGGATAACATATCTTGGAAAGACTCCTTCTTTAGTCGGACGGCTTCCCTGACCACCGTTGTCCACCACGGTGTTCGTGGGTTACCGCCCCTTGAGGCACCTAAGACCCTAAGACCACAGCTCCTCGCCGCAGCTTCAGCAAGGGAAACTTTGAACATTGTCCACTCGGGTTCAATGCCCCCAGCCTCCACAGGGATGCACAAAAAGCTCCGCCGGAGGTGTGAGTTGAAAGTCTGTCGGACAGGGACCTCCTCCAGACGTTCCCAATTTACCCGCACTACCCGTTTGGGCTTACCAGGGCTGTCCAGAGTCTTCCCCCACCAGCCATCCCTATGTTCGAACATGGTGTTTGTTATAGACAATCCATGACTAGCACAGAAGTCCAACAACAAAAAAAACACTCTGGTTTAGATCAGGGAGGCCGTTCCTCCCAATCACGCCTCTCCATGTGTCTCCATCATTGCCCACGTGCGCGTTGAAGTCCCCCAGCAGAACAATGGAGTCCCCCACTGGAGCCCCATGCAGGACTCCAGTCAAGGTCTCCAAGAAGGCTGAATACTCCGAACTCCTGTTTGGTGCATATGCACAAACAGTCAGAGTTTTCCCCCCCACAACCCACAGGCGTAGGGAGGCGACCCTCTCGTCCACCGGGGTAAACTCCAACGTAGCGGCGCTCAGCCGGGGGCTTGCGAGTATCCCCACACCCGCCCGGCGCCTCACACCCTGGGCAACTCCGGAGAAGAAAAGAGTCCAACCCCTATCCAGGAGTATGGTTCCAGAACCAAGACTATGCGTAAATGTAAGCCCCACCAGATCTAACCGGTAGCGCTCCACCTCCCGCACCAGTTCCGGCTACTTCCCCCACAGAGAGGTGACGTTCCACGTCCCCAGAGCCAGCGTCAGGTGCCCGGGTCTGGTCCGTCGAGGCCCCTGACCTTTACTGCCACCCGTGTGACAACGCACCCGACCCCAGCGGTTCCTCCCACAGGTGGTGGGCCCATGGGCTGGAGAGATGGGAGCCACGTAGCTTTTTCGGGCTGTGCCCGGCCGGGCTCCGTGGCAAACCCGGCCACCAGGCGCTCGCTGACGAGCCCGCCATCTGGGCCTGGCTCCAGACGGGGGCCCCGGGCTTCCTCCGGGCAGGGTCACTCCATCTCTACCTCGTTTATTCATTGGGGTTTTTGAACCATTCTTTGTCTGGCCCCTCACCTGAGACCACTTTGCCTTGGGAGACCCTACCAGGAGCACACAGCTCCAGACAACACAGCCCTCAGGTTCACAGAGACACACAAACCTCTCCACCACGATAAGGTGATGGTAAAGATACTTGGAGAGGGATGGCTTAAAGGAGTTTCTTAATGATATTGACCATTTGTTTAAAGATTCTTTTAAACCTCCACATAATCCTGTTTCTTCCTGTAGACTTAAAGGCACCAGTGAGAGAGCTGGCCTCGTAGACTATGAGCAATAGCAGAAGTTATTTTTGATAAAGAATTGCAGCTCCTCATCTGTTTATTTTTTGCAGATAGGGTGAAGAAGGCTATAAAACTGTCTGAACCGTATCTCTTTCTGTCTCCAGAGATAAGCAGGTGTTTTGTCTAATATAGGAGACACAGGAGCAGAATGGAAGGTTGAGAGTTGATCTGACTGTCTATGGTATTTTTCTTAAGAAAGTGACAGTTTGGCGTTGTCCGGCAGGATGGATGAGTTAACAGAGAAAAGAGCTCCGTTGGGTCGCTGATGACTGGCAATCCAGGGATCAAAAATCACCTGCCTCATACCTCTAAACCTTTAAAAGGTTTTTCAGAGAGAAGAGGGTTAGGACCGCGGAGCGCTCTTGACTGTTTTCCACTCCGTCAAAAACGAACAGGAAGAGATTTCAAGCAGCACGGTAAGATAAAATTGATCAATTACATTTGTATTGTGAATTCAAGGTTTTGAACAAACCTTCTAAACAATCAACCGTTGCTGAACGAATTAAGTAAGGAATAATTGCCGAAATCATTCTCTTAACTAAAGAGAATAAATTAAACTAATTAAATAGAAATAATTAAAATAACTAAATAATCTGACTTTTGGAAAGTGAGTATTGGGTATTTTTTTGGGGGGTCATTTTGAGTAACAAAGATATAACTGAGGTTATGAATGACATCTTTTGGCAGACACGGACATATTTATGATTGAATTCTCATATGGTGATAAGACAATTGATTTACGGACAAGACCAGTAAGAGAACTGGCAGGGTAGGCAAGGCCTAAAAATGAATCTACGAAACTGATAGCACGTTTCCTGATTAAAGAGGCGGACTGCAGGTTGAATAAAATAGTTAACTATTTAAGAGATTTTGACTGCAGGGTCGCACCGGGTTTTTTATACAATTTTCCCGAACAAAAACAAATAGTCTATACTCTTTAGAAGAGCCTCTTGATTATTTAGAGACAGACTGCAACAAGGCAAAACATACTAAATAGGTCAAGTTATTTGACTATTAAGTTGATTTTGTCCGCAGTGCTGTACACAGGTTTTCACGGAAGTTTCACGAACAAATAACCTTGCGGTGTGGTGACGATCACATCGACCAAGACATAGTATACTATAAAGTCCAAGGATCAATTATGGGAAACAAAATTTCCAGTTCCAGTGATGCAACTGGACCCATAGTGGGTGAAATGATTCAAAAATATGGACCGGATTGTTTGCGATGTCTGTCATAACTGGTCAAAAAGCTATGGCTTTCCGAGAAACGGATCTTTTTGTACAAAGACAGCGAGAATGTTAAAGCAAGATATTAGAAGAAGTAGAAAATAAATAATTAAGATTTAAAGCTACTGAGTAAAGGAAAGACATTTTCAGTTGTGCTGCGTGTACCTTTGAAACTGTGTTTTCTCCATTTGCAAATATTTAAATAGCAGCCTGAGAAAGAGTTGAAATATAGCTTTAAGTGGACATTTAAGCCTTTATTTTTAAAATCCTTCATCAGAATGCTCCGAAAATGCACAGGGACATTAAGGGATGTGTATACTACCACCCTGGGGAAAAAAAGTCTGGCTAATATGGAGGTTTGGTTTTTAGAGCAGCCTGATTAAAAGACTTATAATATGGCTTTAAATAGCAGCCTGAGAAAGAGTTGAAATATAGCTTTAAGTGGACATTTAAGCCTTTATTTTTTTAAATCCTTCATCAGAATGGACATTTCCTTTAAAAATGCATCAGAATGCTCCGAAATGGACATTAAGGGATGTGTATACTACCACCCTGGGGTGAAAAAAGTCTGGCTAATATGGAGGTTTGGTTTTTAGAGCAGCCTGATTAAGACTTACAATATGGCTTTAAATAGCAGCCTGAGAAAGAGTTGAAATATAGCTTTAAGTGGACATTTAAGCCTTTATTTTTAAAATCCTTCATCAGAATGCTCCGAAAATGCACAGGGACATTAAGGGATGTGTATACTACCACCCTGGGGTGAAAAAAGTCTGGCTAATATGGAGGTTTGGTTTTTAGAGCAGCCTGATTAAGACTTACAATATGGCTTTAAATAGCAGCCTGAGAAAGAGTTGAAATATAGCTTTAAGTGGACATTTAAGCCTTTATTTTTAAAATCCTTCATCAGAATGCTCCGAAAATGCACAGGGACATTAAGGGATGTATACTATCACCCTGGGTGAAAAAGTCTGGCTAATATGGGAGGTTTGGTTTTAGAGCAGCCTGATTAAGACTTACAATATGGCTTTAAATAGCAGCCTGAGAAAGAGTTGAAATATAGCTTTAAGTGGACATTTAAGCCTTTATTTTTAAAAATCCTTCATCAGAATGCTCCGAAAATGCACAGGGACATTAAGGGATGTGTATACTACCACCCTGGGGTGAAAAAGTCTGGCTAATATGGAGGTTTGGTTTTTAGAGCAGCCTGATTAAGACTTACAATATGGCTTTAAATAGCAGCCTGAGAAAGAGTTGAAATATAGCTTTAAGTGGACATTTAAGCCTTTATTTTTTTAAAATTCATCAGAATGCTCCGAAAATGCACAGGGACATTAACGGATGTGTATACTACCACCCTGGGGTGAAAAAGTCTGGCTAATGAGGAGGTTTGGTTTTTAGAGCAGCCTGATTAAGACTTACAATATGGCTTTAAATAGCAGCCTGAGAAAGAGTTGAAATATAGCTTTAAGTGGACATTTAAGCCTTTATTTTTAAAATTTCATCAGAATGCTCCGAAAATGCACAGGGACATTAAGGGATGTGTATACTAGGGACACCCTGGGGTGAAAAAAAAAAAGTCTGGCTAATATGGAGGTTTGGTTTTTAGAGCAGCCTGATTAAGACTTACAATATGGCTTTAAATAGCAGCCTGAGAAAGAGTTGAAATATAGCTTTAAGTGGACATTTAAGCCTTTATTTTTAAAATCCTTCATCAGAATGCTCCGAAAATGCACAGGGACATTAAGGGATGTGTATACTACCACCCTGGGGTGAAAAAAGTCTGGCTAATGAGGAGGTTTGGATTTTAGAGCAGCCTGATTAAGACTTACAATATGGCTTTAAATAGCAGCCTGAGAAAGAGTTGAAATATAGCTTTAAGTGGACATTTAAGCCTTTATTTTTAAAATCCTTCATCAGAATGCTCCGAAAATGCACAGGGACATTAAGGGATGTGTATACTACCACCCTGGGGTGAAAAAAGTCTGGCTAATATGGAGGTTTGGTTTTTAGAGCAGCCTGATTAAGACTTACAATATGGCTTTAAATAGCAGCCTGAGAAAGAGTTGAAATATAGCTTTAAGTGGACATTTAAGCCTTTATTTTTAAAATCCTTCATCAGAATGCTCCGAAAATGCACAGGGACATTAAGGGATGTGTATACTATCACCCTGGGGTGAAATGAGTCTGGCTAATATGGAGGTTTGGTTTTTAGAGCAGCCTGATTAAGACTTACAATATGGCTTTAAATAGCAGCCTGAGAAAGAGTTGAAATATAGCTTTAAGTGGACATTTAAGCCTTTATTTTTAAAATCCTTCATCAGAATGCTCCGAAAATGCACAGGGACATTAAGGGATGTGTATACTATCACCCTGGGGTGAAAAAAGTCTGGCTAATATGGAGGTTTGGTTTTAGAGCAGCCTGATTAAGACTTACAATATGGCTTTAAATAGCAGCCTGAGAAAGAGTTGAAATATAGCTTTAAGTGGACATTTAAGCCTTTATTTTTAAAATCCTTCATCAGAATGCTCCGAAAATGCACAGGGACATTAAGGGATGTGTATACTACCACCCTGGGGTGAAAAAAGTCTGGGCTAATATGGAGGTTTGGTTTTAGAGCAGCCTGATTAAGACTTACAATATGGCTTTAAATAGCAGCCTGAGAAAGAGTTGAAATATAGCTTTAAGTGGACATTTAAGCCTTTATTTTTAAAATCCTTCATCAGAATGCTCCGAAAATGCACAGGGACATTAAGGGATGTGTATACTACCACCCTGGGGTGAAAAAGTCTGGCTAATGAGGAGGTTTGGTTTTTAGAGCAGCCTGATTAAGACTTACAATATGGCTTTAAATAGCAGCCTGAGAAAGAGTTGAAATATAGCTTTAAGCATTTAAGCCTTTATTTTTAAAATCCTTCATCAGAATGAAAATGCACAGGGACATTAAGGGATGTGTATACTACCACCCTGGGGTGAAAAAAGTCTGGCTAATATGGAGGTTTGGTTTTTAGAGCAGCCTGATTAAGACTTACAATATGGCTTTAAATAGCAGCCTGAGAAAGAGTTGAAATATAGCTTTAAGTGGACATTTAAGCCTTTATTTTTAAAATCCTTCATCAGAATGCTCCGAAAATGCACAGGGACATTAAGGGATGTGTATACTATCACCGTGGCGTGAAATGAGTCTGGCTAATGAGGAGGTTTGGATTTTAGAGCAGCCTGATTAAGACTTACAATATGGCTTTAAATAGCAGCCTGAGAAAGAGTTGAAATATAGCTTTAAGTGGACATTTAAGCCTTTATTTTTAAAATCCTTCATCAGAATGCTCCGAAAATGCACAGGGACATTAAGGGATGTGTATACTACCACCCTGGGGTGAAAAAAGTCTGGCTAATATGGAGGTTTGGTTTTTAGAGCAGCCTGATTAAGACTTACAATATGGCTTTAAATAGCAGCCTGAGAAAGAGTTGAAATATTTTTAAAATCTTTTCATCAGAATGGACATTTAAGCCTTTTTGGTTTTTATTTTTTACAAAATCCTTCATCAGAATGCCTTTATTTTTAAAATCCTTCATCAGAATGCTCCGAAAATGCACAGGGACATTAAGGGATGTGTATACTATCACCGTGGCGTGAAATGAGTCTGGCTAATGAGGAGGTTTGGATTTTAGAGCAGCCTGATTAAGACTTACAATATGGCTTTAAATAGCAGCCTGAGAAAGAGTTGAAATATAGCTTTAAGTGGACATTTAAGCCTTTATTTTTAAAATCCTTCATCAGAATGCTCCGAAAATGCACAGGGACATTAAGGGATGTGTATACTACCACCCTGGGGAAAAAAAAAGGCTAATATGGAGGTTTGGTTTTTAGAGCAGCCTGATTAAGACTTACAATATGGCTTTAAATAGCAGCCTGAGAAAGAGTTGAAATATAGCTTTAGGGACATTTAAGCCTTTATTTTTCCTTCATCAGAATGCAAAATGCCAGGGACATTAAGGGATGTGTATACTACCACCCTGGGGTGAAAAAAGTCTGGCTAATAAATTTTAGAGCAGCCTGATTAAGACTTACAATATGGCTTTAAATAGCAGCCTGAGAAAGAGTTGAAATATAGCTTTAAGTGGACATTTAAGCCTTTATTTTTAAAATCCTTCATCAGAATGCTCCGAAAATGCACAGGGACATTAAGGGATGTGTATACTATCACCGTGGCGTGAAATGAGTCTGGCTAATGAGGAGGTTTGGATTTTAGAGCAGCCTGATTAAGACTTACAATATGGCTTTAAATAGCAGCCTGAGAAAGAGTTGAAATATAGCTTTAAGTGGACATTTAAGCCTTTATTTTTAAAAATCCTTCATCAGAATGAAATATAGCTTTAAGTGGACATTTAAGCCTTTATTTTTAAAATCCTTCATCAGAATGCTCCGAAAATGCACAGGGACATTAAGGGATGTGTATACTACCACCCTGGGGTGAAAAAAGTCTGGCTAATATGGAGGTTTGGTTTTTAGAGCAGCCTGATTAAGACTTACAATATGGCTTTAAATAGCAGCCTGAGAAAGAGTTGAAATATAGCTTTAAGTGGACATTTAAGCCTTTATTTTTAAAATCCTTCATCAGAATGCTCCGAAAATGCACAGGGACATTAAGGGATGTGTATACTATCACCGTGGCGTGAAATGAGTCTGGCTAATGAGGAGGTTTGGACTTTAGAGCAGCCTGATTAAGACTTACAATATGGCTTTAAATAGCAGCCTGAGAAAGAGTTGAAATATAGCTTTAATAGTTTAAGGACATTTAAGCCTTTATTTTTAAAAATCCTTCATCAGAATGCTCCGAAAATGCACAGGGACATTAAGGGATGTGTATACTACCACCCTGGGGTGAAAAAAGTCTGGCTAATATGGAGGTTTGGTTTTTAGAGCAGCCAGATTAAGACTTACAATATGGCTTTAAATAGCAGCCTGAGAAAGAGTTGAAATATAGCTTTAAGTGGACATTTAAGCCTTTATTTTTAAAATCCATCAGAATTCATCAGAATTAAGGGATCCGAAAAATGCAATCTGGCTAATGAGGAGGTTTGGTTTTAGGACATTAAGGGAAATAGCAGCCTGAGAAAGAGTTGATACTTTATGGACATTTAAGCCTTTACCTTCATCAGAATGTGAAATGAGTCTGGCATAATGTGTAGGAGGTTTGGCTAATGAGGAGGTTTGGATTTTAGAGCAGCCTGATTAAGACTTACAATATGGCTTTAAATAGCAGCCTGAGAAAGAGTTGAAATATAGCTTTAAGTGGACATTTAAGCCTTTATTTTTAAAATCCTTCATCAGAATGCTCCGAAAATGCACAGGGACATTAAGGGATGTGTATACTACCACCCTGGGGTGAAAAAGTCTGGCTAATATGGAGGTTTGGTTTTTAGAGCAGCCTGATTAAGACTTACAATATGGCTTTAAATAGCAGCCTGAGAAAGAGTTGAAATATAGCTTTAAGTGGACATTTAAGCCTTTATTTTTAAAATCCTTCATCAGAA